>NC_021162.2:68183690-68217033 GCF_000331145.2 Cicer arietinum
GAATGCCATACAAGCCTACTACAGCAATGTGGGTCACTCTTATAGGAGCTTGTCGAATCCATGGAAATACAGTGATGGGAGAATGGGCTGCAGGAGAGTTGCTGAAAATGAAACCTAATCATTCAGGTTATTATGTGTTGATTGCAAATATGTATGCAGCTGCTGGTTGTTGGAGCAAACTAGCAAAAGTGAGGATTTGTATGAGGGATTTAGGTGTGAGAAAGGCTCCTGGTTGTGCTTGGGTTGATGTTGGCAGTGAGTTTTCTTCCTTTTTAGTAGGGGACACTTCCAACTCTCATTCAGGTGAGATTTACCCCCTGATGAATGGGTTGAATGAACTCAAGAAGGATGCTGGTTATGTACCTAGCGAAGGGTTTGTCACATCTGAAGAAGATTTTGAGTAGATGGATATAGTCTTAGGTGCAAGAACCCCAAAAGCAGAAGCATATTCAAACAATTCCAAAGAAGCATATACCTCGTGTCATTTTTCTCCATTTACTATAGTCAATTATAGCTAAAGATAATCAACGTGGGAGCTCTCTGATTACTACTTCACTTCTGGTATAAGCATTTCTAGAAGGTGATTATATGATAAATAGCATAATTTACAAGATAAAATAATGTCATGTTTGTAAGGAAAATGGAAGTGTTCATGTGTGATTGGACTGCTTTGACAGCTATGATATATACCCTGTAATTTAGAGTATCTTCTCTTTTGTCAGTTTTTAATTCATTTTCTTGTAGTTAAGTTATGGGATAATGGTGAAAACAGTTTCTGGATATGGCATGCAGTGCTGAAATTATGTGTGAGTCTTGGTATTACTATTCAATCAAATTTACTAATGGTCAAAACAGAATCTTCTTATAGAGTACCCACCAAAATAATTGCCATGAAGTTGGACAGGATTTTTGTCATATTCATGTCTTCCTTATTGTGTTTAGTCTATTATGAGTTAGTATATTGTTAGAATCAAGTCCATGTATTTATTTTTAGGATTAGAATTTGAATTAACAAATGATATCATTAGCATTTATTGTATTTTTTTAACATGCTACTATAAAAAGAGGTGAATGTGGCCTAAGTTAGATACACAAATTCAACATATACAATAGTAGCATTATTTGATCTATTTTTTTGCTGACTCTGCTCTTTCTCTGCCCCTGAACAGCTTGTCTTCCGTACTGTTGGATCCTCTGGAGCAGATATAAGAAACCTTGTCAGTGAAGCAGCAATAATGTCGATAGGTGTATGGTGCATAGACCGTTATAGGTACTATTCTTATAATTTATAACTCCATGTCAGTAGGTTTATGCTGCAATATGACTTTTTTGCCAGTAGTCTCTTTAAATTGTATTCATTCTTAGTCTTAATAAATACAGATGTTAAAAATGAATCAAGTATACGAGGGGAGAACTTGAAAAGAACACTATTCATGTCTTTAATCAATATGTTTAACTTCTATTATTGCTGTTTTGTCTATTTCCAATGACCTTTCTGTTAACTGCTCTCTTATAGCTCCGAGTCCTGCTTATTTGAACATAATCTTCACTTCAAAACTTGCTGCCCTTCTAGCATTGCTTCCTAATGTCTTTTTATCACGTTTTTCCGCATACTGAGTTTTATAAATGAAAAAAACCATTTTCTGGATAATTTAAAATTACATTTGGAAATCATAATTAGATGGTTATGTTTGTGTCATCTTGCAGATATAAAATCGGTTTGGGTGCACATGAAGCTGGTAATATTGTGCTTGCACACTTATTTCGTTGGTTTGACCGGCATGCATTTTCACAGCTCCTGCACGATGAGAAGATATGATACGATATCTAGTCACATGAATACACAAAATAATATTTTAATTACTGTTATTATGGCTTCGTCTGAACTTTTGTTCGACTTAAGCATGAAACTGCAATATCTGTTTCTTCCTCTTTCAATCAAAATAATGATAAATGGAGGAGAAAGAAAAAGGTATTTCTTGAAGAGGCTTTGCACCTATGACTAATAAAGAGAAAATCTCTTTTAAATTGAAGAACCAACCTGGCATAAGGATTATAGCTCACCCAGTTAGAGCAGATGGAGATTCTCGGATGGGAAAAGCGGTACTCAATATCTATTCCATTAAACAACACCAAGAACAAAGCCACACCATGCCCTCGGGATAAACTAGTGATGATTACCACAAATGCTGTCCTCAAGAATGAGTAGAAGGTCTTTGCCAATTCCTATCAAGATGGTGCACCTCTAAGTAGAGGGGCGTGAAAACGCTGTGGAGTCTGACCGAATGAATAGGTATCAATTGATAGACATTTTTGATTGAGGAAGAGAGTCCAGGATGAACACTTTTTCCGTTTGCCATGTGCTGACTGGATGCTCAAATTGATTGTTCAATGGACTGGGGAATTGCATAAATGACGAGACCGGCCTAACCAAAAGTCAAGACTCTTCCCTCTCTTGTTTGTGAATCTTGATTGACTGACAGATGAAACCGATTCGGAGCAACAAGAAGCATGGCGTGAGATACACGGCAGCAATGTGACATGTTGTATTTGGTGATGATATTACTGATGAAGGTAGGAAGAGATAATCTATAAAAGATATCAGGTAGATATATTTATATCATTTTAAGAAATGTTTGTTTTCTCAAGGGAATGATAGATATTGCAGATGTTGTTATTGTGGGCTGAGTTTAAGATATTCCTTTAGGTTAAAGAATAAAGGGAGTTGAAATTAGTTAGGGTTAATTGGAGTAATTAGTTTGTCAGTTTGTTAATAAGAGTGGATTGATTAGATAGATAAATAGGCAATGTAACATTTGATATTGGGACTATATCTAACAAACAACCGCCTAAATCAATTTTACGATACACGATTTTCTCTCTTTACTTATTGTTCGTTCAAAAACAATGAAAATATATATTTCCATATTTTAACAATAAATACCAGTGCCACCGTCATCTTTACCACTTTACTTTCATATTTTTTCTAATTCATCGATCACCTTTTTCTCTTTTTAGGCTCTTAATTAATGGACAGCAACATTGTGCTTAATATATTACGACTGAGTTACAAATTCTGCCCTAATGATGTTGAGTTAATCGATTATTATTTGAAGCGACAGTTAGTCGGTGATCCCATAAATCCACCACGGTTCTTTGATGTTGATGTTTATAAATATTTTCCCCAAGGACTAGGTATGTAATTGTATGTTATATGTTTCTCCACAGACATTTCTTGAGTAAGCATATCCCAATATTTGCCAAGAGTAAAGACAAAACATATTGTATGTAACAACACTTTTTTCGTGTAGTGTTTGAGCTAATAGTTGAAAAGAGGAACACATTAAAGTTCTAACTCTAACACAAGAAAATACTATACTAACATACTAACGTAGGAACAATTTTCTATTAAGAAAAAATCACACTGTCTTCGCTGGTAGATCCTATCGATCGCCATCATCACCCAGAAACCACATACTCCAAAATTCAATTCAATTCAATTCACATCAACACCCATCCATGAAAATGTAGAATAGAAGATTAAACCCAAAATCTCCAAAAGCACATTTCATTGTTTAACTCATTAATATGCATTGAGCATCAGAAACATAGATTTGGAACGGTGAAAAGGAGAAATAAGAGTGTTTTTTTGCGGTTAGTAACACCTATCACGAAGCAAATTTGTGTGGTGTAGATGGGACGACGAAGTTAATAATTTATGATTCTTGTCCCGCTCATATTACATGGCGTTTTATAATTGATGGTGTAAATGGAGTGAATATTCCTCCACATTTAATGTGCAATATTTGACAATTATCTTTAAATTGCAGTTACAAAATATATTAATAATATATAGTCATTAAACTTTTAAAAATATTAATTGATTTAGTTTAATTAAAAAAATCCAAGTTTTCTCAATAAAACAATTAAAAATCCAAGTCAACATCATATTTGCCACATAAAAATGCTACATCACCATTTTGGATGGACAAATCTGACTAGGAACTGTAAATACAAAGTATTTAAAATTACACGGTATAATCTAATTTTATTTTACAAAATTAAAATCTAAAATAAAATTCATTCCAGAGACCTAAAATAAGAAAATGAGATGTTTACTCTCCATTCACTATTATAAAAAATTACTTTCATAAATATTAAAAAATTTAATTACATTCAATCAATTTTTTTGACTTTATCTAAAACTATTAAATTATCTCTCTTTAAAATAAAATATTGAACTGACAACATTAAATAGCTATGAATTACATGGATAAGAGAATTAAAAATAATAACATTAAAGAACTAAAAGTAATTATAACTAAAAAAATGATTAAAATAAAAATAAAACACTTTCAGAGAATCAAAGGCTATAAATAAAATTATAGCGAATTGCGGTCAAATATAGAGCACGTTGTTGGTTGTTGCCAAATAAAAAAGATAATAAAAAGTAAGGACAAGTAGTGGTTTATATGGGAGTTGAAAAACATTGATTTGGTGGTGAACGTTGAAAAGAAGGTAAGGAGACAGTGGTAAGAAATTCCAGCATAGTCAAAAGACTCAAATAATGCAAAAATCCCTTTTTGTCATTCCCTTCCTAATGCTAAAACTCTCTCTCTCTCTCTCTCTCTCTCTCTCTCTCTCTCTCTCTCTCTCTCTCTCTCTCTCTCTCTCTCTCTCTCTCTCTCTCTCTCTCTCTCTCTCTCTCTCTCTCTCTCTCTCTCTCTCTAACTCTCACCAACCATTTCCACTCTTTCTCCATCTAGCACCTCAATGTCACTTCTCTTCAATTTCTTTCCCTTCCTTTTCCTTCTCCTCATTTTCCCCACGCCATCCTTCTCCGCCACAGCACCATGTCCTCTCAACATAACCGTCCTCCGCGAAATCGGCGGCGGTTCAAAACCTTCCTCCGACTCCAACTCACAGTGCCATTTCGTCCTCCAAGCTCTCCATCTCGTCCAAGCCGATTACCTCCGCCGCACCGGTTTCTTCGTTCCGCCTCTGAATTCCTCCGAATCATGCTGGACTTCTTTCCAATCATTCATCAACGAATTTCAACCTAATTTCGATATTCGCTCCTCTTGCGGTTTTCAAACATCTTGGATCTCACAAGGTTGCATGAACATCACAACGAAACAACAATTCGAAAATCAAGTTTCGCAGCCGGCACTTCAATCTGTTCAGTCAAACTGTAACGAATCTCTCGAAAACAACACTCCTTGTGCCTATTGCAATGTTCAACTTTCTAATTTGCTTACTTCTTTGACCGGAGTTACCGTCAGTAATGTCTCCGATTGTAGGGCTTATACAACTATTTACGCCGCTACACTTTCCGATCAATTTGGTCCCACTGATGTTGGAACCGCTAAGTGTATGTTCGGTCTTGATTTTTCTTCTTCTTCGAGTTCTAATATTAGGCATCGAACAATTGTTATTGCGCTTGTTTCGGTTTTTGTATTTTTGGGATTGTTTTTGTTTGGTGTGTTTTGGATTTACATTAGATTTAAGAGGAAGAAGAGAGCGGAAATGAAACGTAATAGTAATCATAATAGAACTGAGATTATTTTGGGTTCGAGTTCTGGCTTGGATTCAATGAACCAAAGTACTACTTTGATTAGGTTTAGTTTTGATGAGATTAAGAAAGCTACTAGGAATTTCAATAGGGAGAATATAATTGGGAGCGGTGGTTATGGGAATGTTTATAAAGGTTTTTTATTTGATGGAACACAAGTTGCATTGAAAAGGTTTAAGAACTGTTCTGTTGCTGGTGATGCAAGTTTTACTCATGAAGTTCAAGTTATCGCGAGTGTTAGGCATGTTAATCTTGTTGCATTAAGAGGTTACTGTACTGCCACTACTAACTTAGAAGGTCATCAGAGGATTATTGTTACTGATTTAATGGAGAATGGGAGTCTTTATGATCATTTATTTGGTTCGGCCAAGAAGAAGTTAAGTTGGCCGATTCGTCAGAAGATTGCTCTTGGCACAGCGAGGGGTTTGTCTTATTTGCATTATGGTGCTCAGCCTTCGATTATCCATAGAGATATTAAAGCTAGTAACATACTCCTTGATGAGAAGTTTGAAGCCAAGGTGGCGGATTTTGGATTGGCGAAGTTCAACCCTGAGGGAATGACTCATATGAGTACTAGGGTGGCCGGAACTATGGGGTATGTCGCTCCGGAGTATGCTTTGTATGGACAGTTGACAGAGAGGAGTGACGTGTTTAGTTTCGGTGTTGTGCTTCTCGAGCTTTTAAGTGGGAGAAAGGCGCTTGAAACCAATGAGGATGGCCAACCCGCTGCTCTCACTGACTTGGCTTGGTCGTTGGTTAGAAACAATAGGCCTTTAGATGTTGTAGAAGACGGTATGCCAGAATCTGGAACACCGGAAATTCTTGAGAAATATGTGTTGGTTGCTGTTTTGTGTTCTCATCCGCAGTTATATGCAAGACCAACAATGGATCAGGTTGTTAAAATGCTGGAGACAGATGATGAAGTAGTGCCGTCGATAGTGGAAAGGCCTATCCCTTTTATTGCTGGAAGACTCGATATTGAGAAATCTGTCGGCAGTAACTCGGGTCAGCTCTGCAGTCCAACTGGATATCAAGCATATACATTACAATTACAAAGTAGCCGTGCTTCTAATGGCGAGGAAGAGGAAGGAAGCCTTGAACGTGGGAGTGTGAGCAAAGATTGAGATTGGGGGAAATAAGATTGTTTTCTACTGGTTAGTGTCAAGCTTGATTTGTTTGTATATTTAGATTTTAGATTTTATGTTTTTTGACGTGTTTTCTGTTGTAAAGTCTTAAAGGATGTACAGAATTTGTTTACCACTTTTGTTGTTGTTGTAGAGTTTATATATTTAATGGCAATAGAATATGATCAAGTTTTGCCTATTTGGATATAAGATGACAGTGACACTATTAAAAGTTGTTCCTGCCAAATATGACCCATAACAAGGTTGATGAGGTCTAAGTGGTCAAGTTTAGCTGCATTATTATGCCGTCTCGTTTAAGATTTTCTTTGAAGTTGCTTAATTAGGCAGTCATAAATGTTCGTTAAATGTGTGTTGCCAACTTGCTTCCTTTTGTCTCAAGCTCATAATAATGAATATACTACTCCCATTAGGACTAGGCAAAACTAATTAACTAGACGGATCATTTTTTTTCACCATATGTTCTCTTTCGCTTTGTTTCATAAATAAAAATTAATGTATTTAATTTAAATTTTAAATCAAATAATAAATTTAATGGGTTAAAATATAAAGGCTACTTGTGAGGCAACATATTACTATTTGTTGAAGGAGAGGCTACTGTTGTGTGTGATTGCTTTGAATGTCAATTGTAGGCTTAAAGAGATATGCATCATGGTAATGTCCACTGTCAAGTCCTCAACAACTTTGGATTTCCTTTTGGTCATTAGAAGAAGAGAATGTTTTTTCTTCTTTTTCTGGCACAGATGGGTTAATGTAAAAAAGACAAATTTTATGAGCTTACAACTAAATAAAAAACAAATAAATGGATTAATCCAGGCAGTCTATGTTTGATGATGGGTTGGATGATTCTTATTCCAGATTACTCGTCCAACTGGTTTTTGTTTATGTTTTGTATAATGAAACTTGACCTCCCCACATCATTCCATAATAAACATTAAAGAGCTGGCAAGAATATTATTTAAGATATTATATTAGACAAATATGCTGATTCTGTTGTTTGATTATTAGGATGGTAATAGGTAATGTTCACATAATTGATGTATTATAATTGGATAGATCCTGCGAACAATAAACTGGCATGGATATAATAATTATTACTCGATCTTATAGCGAGTGATCTATTTTACAAAATAAAAAAAGTATATAAATAAAAGAGAATAAATTTTGCAAATGTTACCCATAATAAATCTCATAAATCATTCAAATGGGCCATTAGACATTGGGCTACTTGCTTCAGCCTAGTATTATTTGAGATCCAACTAAAATTGTCATCATTAAAAATTTGAGCCTGTCAGACGACCTTTTGACCTATTCAAGCATAATTGACCTGCTGAAAATGATCTTCCACTATCAAATTTTCGAATTTTTTTAGCTTTGTTATGAATTTTGTTGAAGAGTTTTGGCTTTTCGGTAAAGTGTTCAAAGATTAGGAAGGGAAGAAGATGAAAATTTTAAAGTTTTTAAGATTTTTTTAATAAAAAGTTAATTTAATTTAATTTTTTTATAAAAGACTATTTCAATTTGTCAAGTTAGAGATTTTATAACAAAATAAATTAAAAATGGTAACGGTATGCATATTTGATGACTTAAATAATTTAAGTGTTATAAAAGAATTTCAAATTAAACTGATATTTTGATTAAACTTAAATAATCACATACATGCACTTTGTTTACGCAATATCACTCTTAAGTCATTGATTTATCATAATACTAAATATATTAATAATTTTATTTTTAAGATAAACTTATTATTCTATTTATTTTATTTATAATTTTTTAATTTATATTAAATGTATGAATGTTACATTCATCATTGACCAAGGAGTAGAAGTGTATTTAATCAATTTCTTCTCGTTAACTTGTTCCAACGAGGACAATACACATACCAAATTGAAGTATGATCAAAGATTGAATTCAAGTCTAAAAAATTGGTGTATTATTTATAGATGGAGGATTTAATTCAATTAGATTAAGAGTCGCGCGTTCTCCATGTAAACATATAATTTTAAAAATATTTTGTAATAGTATGTATGTAATTTGACAATAATCTATGTAAGGTCTCGTAATTTTGTTATTGGTAGATTGAAGAGTGTAGATGTTGTTTTTAAATTACCTTTAACAATAATTTCTAAATAATGTAAGACTACTTTGATATATCAAAATAAATTATCTAGTATATAAAAATTGTTTAGAAAATATGTGTTTGAAATAACGCTTTTTTTTCTAGCATTGAAACAATTTATTATTTGATAAAAGTTAAAAAAATATATTTTAATATATAATCATATAAAACAAATTCAATATTTTCAAAGAACATACAAATTTTTCTCAAAGTTCACATCAACAATCGTATAATAAAAAGAAACAGAAAAATGCATAATAAATAATATAAATTAAATATAAAGAATTTTATACTTCAATAACGAATTATTTGTCTTATTCTAAATTATATCTCTGTATTTGGTTTAAATATTATTTAATCTAATAAGTGACATGCAATCAAATTGTATATTTTATAGACATCACTAAAAATAAATTATATTTTCATTAAAACATGAACTTTTTCCCGTAATGATACTATGTAATATTTAATTTGAGAGATTTAAACACATGTAGAAATAAAAAATTTGGGATACGTCTACCTCATAGACATGAAATATTTATTATTCTTCATAGGAAATTTAGAGATTTATGTGTTATGTTCTTTGACTTCATATGTCTAAAGATGAGGTGAAAAAGATAATATATTGAAAAATATAAAAATTCTCACACTTTTTGTTTATCTAAATGAAAAAAAAGTCACAAAGAATGTCAAATGAGCATCAAAAGAAACAAAATTAGATGCAAGCAAGTATAAAATTATCAACAATCCATCTAACCCATATTTCAATAGAAAGAGTTGCATAGAAACATAAACACGACTTTCATGTCTTCCAATTTTCACAAAAATATAAGCAATATATGATATAAAATAACTTCTACTTATTGTAATTATGTATATATCTTGAGAAACATTTAAAAGAACTCAATATATTAATTGAATAGTTAAAACCATAGGAAGAACTATTACTAATAACAATAAATGTGCAACAAGTACTTGTGTGAAATAATTAAACTTATTTGTATTGTAATTTATAATTAAGACAAATTTATAGCTATAGAGAATAGTAAATGTTAAAATAATAATAGTAAGACCTATGTTAAAGAAAATTGTAAGTATATATAAAATACTAACGAAGATAAAATAATATTTTTTAGAAGTGTTACATCAAATATTTTTTAACATGACAATATTTAAATAAAATGATACAATATTTAATAATATGTGGTTTTGATAGTATATTTTAATATATTATAAAACATCAGTTAAACTTTAATTTCTTCTAATTTTAGAGCAATTTTATAGGATTAGATTAGGGGAGACAAATGATGTATTGGCTATTGTTTCATGGGCAAAGTCTAATATTTTTATCCTTCTATTTTTGTAAATGTGTATAAATTGAACTCCTCAACTCTTATGGAGAACTATTTTTTCTAATGAAATCATTGGAAAAAAAACCTTTAATATTTGTAGTAGAAACAGTACGTCGGTTCGTGTCCACTCAAGGACATGAAATCTAGTCAAGTGTACTCATAACGAATGCGACAAAAAATGCCAGCTATGTGCAGTATGCTAAGTCTCACGTTTATTATTCCATTAAATGTTTATAGTAACAAAAGTTGTTTAAGCTTTTATAAAAGATATTTCAGCTGAAACTAAATGGTTTATTAATTAATCTAAAAAGTGCCCGGGACAATTTGAAAAAACATTAATTATTGTACTCTTAAATTTATCAATATTTTGTAATTAAACTTCCATGTATAGCACATCATGCTTACTTGCGTGAATTGAGTGACTTTAATATTTCCTTAATAGACAGAGTCACTATCACAGTGACCAATACCACCAAGGAACTAAGAATTGTCCACACAGGTAAGAATGAAGATGGAAATCAAAGAGGATGTGGAGGGTGGTACTCACAAAGGAATAACAGAACCATTATTGGAGGGGAAACACCATGCAAGAAAAGACCATCATCATCCATGGATGGTTTACTTCACCACATTCATTGCTGTTTGTGGTTCTTATGAATTTGGTGCTTGTGTAAGTTTACTTCTGTTTAACACTACCAAATCTCCAATAAAGCTGATCTATTTCTATACATGAAAATCAGCAAAAAGAACCACTTATTTTGACTACTACAAGATGCTTGATTACTTGCTAGTTTAGTTGAGTAAGGCTTTCTTTGGATACACAACTTAAGCAACTGCTTATAGCATAAGTGCTTATGTATAAGCTATTTCCTTAACAAAAGATTATATTAAGTTAAACTATTTTCATATAAGAAATAAGCTATTTTGAATAGCTTATAGAAATAAACTAAAAACAACTTATGGACATGTCATGAGTTGTTCCCATAAGCTCTCATAAACAGTATCAGACGTGTTTATGTCAGAAGATAAGTTCAAATAAGCCGATCCAAAGAGACCATAAGTTTTATGGAATGATTGTTATTTTTTTTCAGGCTGGATACTCATCTCCAACTCAAGAAGCTATCAGGAAGGATCTTAGTCTATCTTTGGCAGAGGTAAGCAAGTAGTTATTGAAAAATTGTTTTAACTGAAAATGTTGCTTTGAAATAATGGCAATGAACTGAAAATGTTAATAATTTAAGTTGCTTTGCAGTAAGAAATAAATAAAATGTTCTTAAAGTATAAAACTTGACTTATCAAAACTAAAATGCATGCTAGTGATCTAAAAAACTTTCACATAAACATTGCCTCCACATTTTCTAGAGGCAAACTCAGGACCTTGATTTGATGTAATTTTCTTTGCATTTCATGGATTCACTCTATGCAGTACTCCTTGTTCGGCTCCATCTTGACTTTCGGTGCGATGATTGGTGCAATAACAAGTGGTCCTATAGCTGATTTCGTTGGAAGAAAGGGGGTAATTTTTTGAGGAAAATGATGATGGTTGTTTTTATTTGGGGTATTAAAATTATAAAAAGTTGGTTTTGTGAATATATATTGCAGGCAATGAGAGTGTCAAGTGCTTTCTGTATTGCAGGGTGGCTTGTTATTTACTTTTCTCAGGTTCTTACTAAAAAAAACTTATGTTATTTTTTTGTTGTTGTCATAACACGTTCTCCAAAGATTTTAATTGAACTTACTTTTTTCTTTTTCTCTTATATAGAATCCAGTGCCTTTGGATATTGGTAGACTAGCAACTGGATATGGAATGGGAGTTTTTTCATATGTGGTTGGTTGTTCAATCAAATGATTATCAAAATTTCATTTTTGAGACACTTACATATGTTCAAGTTATTAAAATGTGACTTTATATTTGATGTATTATGTAAGGTTCCTGTCTTTGTAGCAGAAATTGCGCCGAAAGAACTCCGAGGAGCCCTAACTACCTTAAATCAGGTATAGAACAACAACCCGTTCAAAAGAAAATAGGTACAAAAAATACAAATAAATAACACATGAGATTTGATCACGAAGTTCGGCCAATTGTACCTATCTCTCCTACTGTAGTACCTTTCTATTATTATTCAAACTTAGGGTTACAGATCACGACTTGTATTTAAATACTACGGTCCAGTTTTACGAGTGATTTGCCCCCTTATGAGTATACAATGAGCCATACTTGGAACAAGTCTTTACAGTGAACTGACTAAATCTGTAGTAAGTAGTATGCAATGAAGCTTGCAATGACAACTAAGTTTGTTTTTCTTCTTCTCTTGTAGTTCATGATTGTTACTGCTGTATCTGTCTCATTCATAATTGGAACTGTACTTTCATGGAGGGCTTTAGCTATAATTGGTTAGTTTTCTTCCCAATTTCAGTATAATTCCACCAAGAAGAAGAATGCTATATGCAGAACATTATAAATTAATTGAAACTATTCACTAGATAAGTGTATGAAATTGCAGGCCTCATTCCAACTGCTGTGTTGCTTTTGGGTCTGTTCTTTATTCCAGAATCTCCTAGATGGCTAGTAAGAAATAAATTTCAATATGCAGTGGTTAGCATAATTAATATCAAGAGTACTAAGTAGTAACCAAATAACAAATGCAGGCAAAGAGAGGACGTGCAAAAGATTTTGTGGCAGCATTGCAAATACTTCGCGGTAAAGATGCTGATATATCTCAAGAGGCAGAAGAAATTCAGGTAACTATATGTCAGTGTTGAATATGAATCTGTGACTTTGCCTCCAAATAAAATGCAATTAAGGTGGTGTATATGTGACTGTCACACAGGATTATATAACTAGTTTAGATCGGCTGCCAAAACCGAAGGTGCTGGATTTGTTTCAAAGAAGATATTTACGCTCACTCACGGTAGGTAGCAATACCTCTCATGTTCTTTTCTGACTTCTCATGTTATTGTTGTATAATGCAAATCTGAAGTTATTTCCTTTCAGTTAACTAATTTTGATACATGACCAGATTGGAGTAGGACTTATGGTCTGCCAGCAATTTGGAGGAATCAATGGAGTTTGCTTTTACACTAGTAGTATATTTGACCTAGCAGGTACTTAATTACTGTAGTTGTAACCCTTCATTCCAAGTATGACACCATCATACTTTATTTGCATACCACCATTTGCATTATAACCTATAATTCTCATTGAAAGCAAGTTATAAAACTTGAAAATAAACTTTATATATAAATCAGATTTTTATTTTGTTCTTGTGCATGTGTACTATGTTGTAGGATTTCCTTCCTCGACCGGGAGTATAATTTATGCTATTCTTCAGGTTCTTATTTTTAACTTAAAACTATTAGTTCTTGAAAAATCTGATTTTTGTTTGCCTCCAAACAAACTGAATCGTGTATTTTTAATTTTGCAGATTGTGATCACAGGTGTTGGAGCAGCCCTCATAGATAAAGCAGGCAGGAAGCCCCTACTTTTGGTAAATTCAAACCACAAAGCAACTTATCTTCAAACTGTGTCTGATATTCTTATTGTTATTTGTTGGTTTCGTTAAGGTATCGGGATCAGGATTGGTTGCAGGATGTATATTAACAGCAGTTGCATTCTATCTTAAGGTACTTCCCACCTTAGATAATTATAGCTTCATGTTTTAAATTGTTATACTTATCAAAAAGTGATATCGTTGCATGGAACAGGTTCATGATGTGGGTGCCGGGGCAGTCCCTGTGCTCGCTGTAACTGGCATATTGGTATGGTTACTACTCTTTCTCTATTATTTTTTATTATGTATCTCAGAAATATGAACTCATTCAACATGTGACATTACTCTTTCTACTGATGATATTAGGTCTACATAGGATCATTTTCAATAGGAATGGGAGCAATTCCATGGGTTGTAATGTCCGAGGTACAAAAATTGCACTTAAGAAGTAGCAATGTTCATTCCCAACTAGTACTGCTTATTCTTTTTCTTTTTGATTTTGGGAGGAGTTATTTATGCGTGTTACTTTGTTAAATTCAACTTAGAATTCGCCAGCTATAAAACGTGTCTGCTTTATAAGAATTAGTGTGATTTTACTTAGTAAAGAGATGGCACAAACCTTGCTCAAATATTATCTTTGGTTGCAGATATTTCCTGTCAATATTAAAGGGCAGGCAGGAAGCATAGCCACATTAGTGAATTGGTTTGGTGCTTGGTTATGTTCTTATACTTTTAACTTTCTCATGAGTTGGAGCTCCTATGGTAAATGCCATTATTTTTCAGCTTTATTTCAATATTATAATATGATAATCATTTTACCATTTTAGTTAAAGAAACCTATAGAACAGGCAAGTTTACTTCTATTTGTGATTTTCAGGTACCTTTGTTCTTTATGCTGCAATCAACTCACTAGCTATATTATTTATAGCTATAGTAGTGCCAGAAACCAAAGGTAAGAGTCTTGAACAATTACAGGCAGCCATTAACGCGTAGGAAATTTGCGATTTTCAGTGTTTGGTGGAACAACAAAGGATGCAAGTTGATGATTGAATCACTAGCCATATATTTTTTTTGATCTGTTTGCTTCTATATTTGATGATTGAATTTACTATTGTTTATGATTGAATATTGGTTGTATTTATGTCATTGATTCATGAAAAGTACTTCAAAGCAACATAAAAAATTTACTACAATTATTCAGGGTACTGCTAACAAGTATCCTTAGGACACATGTTAAAAGTAAAAAAAGAAAATTAAAAATAAATTTGAATTACGCAACTTACAAGATTTGTTTTCTTTCTAAATTTGAATTCTTAACAAGTGTTTCATTGACACGTTAGAAATTTTCAATTATTAAAATGATATGTTGTGAAAATTATTTATTAGATAAATTTAACCACAAGAAAAACGAATCTAGAATTGAAAAATCTTTCCCCAAACTTATATTGAATAACCTCGAAAAAATACACAATCATGTCTAAATGAACAACCAATCTTTCAATTACAATATTTTTTTTGTTGTTGTATAAAGCCACTAAGCTCCTTGTAGACATCATGTTTAAACATGTGATCAGCTTGAAATTGAGGTAGTGGTGGGTATTCAGTCCATTCACTATACATGATTAGTCATCCATTGATATTGTAGCAAAAGCTAAGTTTTCCAAGAATTTGACAATTTCATGATTCCTTATAATCTTAGGTGGTTTATATTGACTAGCTGATGTTCCATTCTTAATGGCCAAATCTAATAACTGATTAAAAGCTCCATGCCTTAGGATAGTTATCATTAAGTTCCCTAAATGACCTTTATCCCTCTGCGCCTTGTACAATGCTCCCAAACCACTCTCAAGAGAGGAAACACAACTTTTAAACATTTTAACACATTCATCCAAATTATCCTCCAAGAAATTAGATTTGTCTTGAACGTCTACTTCTACAAATACCTTCAATCGCTTCAACACCGGTTCCTGATCCAAGAAACTAGCGAACTCAACGATCTCGATATCCACAGCACCTCTGAGTGCAAGTTGAAAATTTTCAACTGCTGAAAACAAGTCTTTCTCAGTGAGAATCTCAGCTGAAGACTTAGGTGCCCTCATCACAAATTCCACTTCAGGCGATGAATTATGGAAACCGACAACTCTCACTATATCGCCCAATTTATATCGATAAAATCCTCGGTAAGTAGTAACAACTACTTCATACATTTTCCCAACCTCAACACTAGTAAGGTCCACTGTTTGTTCACAAACATCTTGCTCATTCTCATTCATCTCAAATGGAAGAAACTCAAAGTAAGCAAAAGTAGGAACTATTACAAACCGCGTTGTCTCGGGCGGTTGCATTATGTCTAAATTTATACCTACACAACACTCTGAAGTAAAGTAATCTCCTCCTAGAATAGGTACATCTCCTGCATAAAACTTAAGTTTTTTATAGTACTGTTTCATGCTACCAGTCGTAACACACCTGATAAAACGAACATTCGGAAACATTCTATGAACAATTCCATTCCAATTCTTACCTTCACAAACCAACCTTATTCTATTTGACAAATCTAGTTGAGGACCACCAAGTGTGTTGATTACAGCTTCTCTCATTGCTACATCTGAAATTTCATGACTTGGAAAACCAGAATTAAGATCATCACATAGCTGCTCCCATTTAGATTCCAAAAGACTAAATGCTTTAATCAAACCTATGGCATAAGGAGTACTAATTCCATCTATAACATCATGATTCCTAAGGCCACAAAGAAGGTGACAATACATTTGATGCTCCACATTAGATCCAAGAATAACTTCTGGGGGACTAGAGAACATGGCTAGTTGTTCAGAAGTTACCTTACCACTTTGTATAGGGTATGAAGAGGCTGCCATAACCTTGAAGCCATTTTTTGTGGTAGTGATTTTGTCAGCATAGAAAAACATTAGGATCTTGTTGACATTAGGCCTTGGTGGAAACAGCCTGCATGGAGGTTTCAAATTTAAACTCATATAGTTAAACAAATATAATATCTTTCAAATGTTGATTAATTTAATTTAATTTACCTTTGAAGAACAACAGCACTGCCTCGGTGGCCAAGAAAGGAGGCAGCTTTTGAAAGGGTTGAATCAAAGTAAGGGATCAGTTTTGGTTTCAAGGAGGTAGTTCCTGAGCTGAGAAAGAAAAAATTGGCAGTCATGTCATTCACAACAAATATAAAGACCTATTTTAGTGATCAAACATAAGCAGTTGATTAATTTAGTTTCTGAAATTAATAATTTGAAATGATAATTGAAATTGAAACATTGATCACATTAATCATATGAAGAGAGTTAAAAGAAAAGCAACCTATAGAAGAAGCAGAGAAGAGGATCAACGGAGAGAAGAGGGTGAAGTTTTGCATCATGATGATGAGCCAAGTGGTGGATAAAGGGAACGTAATCTTCATAGGAAGACAAAGGAACATGACGTGTGAAAGTGGAAGGATGAAGCTTGTTGTTATTGAAGGAGGATTGAAGATAGCGAACAGAGGCATTATGAAGAAGGATTGAACGAAGAGTGTCCAATTGGTGATGTTTGGCGTTCTTGGTCAACTCTTCAAGCTTCTCTATCAGTTCTTCGTTTGTCATCATGTCCTTGTATTTGTATTGATCATTGATCTTCAACTTTCGTAGCCTTTTCGGATTATATCGCACTAGCTGGTTTGCTTTTGACTTTTAACACCAATATTGACAAATGTGATATTCTTTTATCAAAAAAGAATAAAAAACGTCGACAGCAGGGTTCGAACCTGCGCGGGCGTAGCCCAACAGATTTCAAGTCTGTCTCCTTAACCACTCGGACATATCGACAACTGATGATAATGTTGCACTCAAATACATAATTAACCTATGATATTAAATGATACTAGCATATTATGTTCGATTCTTGTTATATAGTAATCGTTCTTTTCTTTTATCCTAACCCTGGATCGGCGAACTAAAGCATAGAGATTCGTTCTGCTTTAGGGGTTACACAAATCTATCAGCTTTAGTTATTTTAATACTTACAAATATTTTTTACAATTTAAAGGACTTTACAACTTCAATTATATCGATGCTTGCAATGAAAATATGATATAATAAATTTTATAATTTTGAGATGTGATTTTTCGAAGGTAAAAAAATTTAAATATTTTTATATATTAATTTTAAATTAAAATATATAAAAAATATATTTTTCTTTAAAAAGGATATAGTTGAAAAAAAATTCAGATATAAATAAAATAATTACAAATGTATTTTATATATAGGGACCGGATTTGACTACTATGTGAATAATTTCCTTTAAAAAAGAAGGGGAGTAGCATTGATAATATTTAGTGATTCTACAAGTTGTGACATATGTAATAGTTGCTTCCCCTTGTGACAAGTTTGTTCTCCATTCTCCAGTTGAAGTCGAGGTTTGTCCACCTCACATTCCTTATCTTCTCAACATCATCCTCTACTTTCCGATGACAACTTAATTTCCGAACCCCAAAACAAAGACAATATGAACACTTTAATCCCTTCTTCAAACCATTACCTTTGTGGGGTCCACTACCCTTTCTTCTCTTCAGTTCTTACCAACAACAACACCAACCTTCCAATTAGGCGCTCTCCTTTTCCCATTCCGTGTGCCACTTCAAATGAAGAGTTTTCAGAAGAGATCAAAGTAGTTCAACCCAATTCTAGCGAGGAAAACACTTCCACTACTTTTTCTACTCCAATCGACAAAGAGCTTAAAAGGGTCGATTTTCAATTTCAATCACATTTTATGGATCGTAAAAATCCTATATTTCCTAAAAATTGATTAAGGCTGTGTTTTAATTGAGTTATGTAGGTGTTTGTGCGAATAGCTGAAATAACTTATAGAAACAACTTATGATTATGTAGGTGTTTGTGCCACTAGCTGAAAGAACTTGTAGAAACAACTTATGATATGTTTATAAGTTGTTTTCACCTTATATTTGTAAGTTATTTAGAATAGCTTATGAAATAAATCTTATAACTAATAGTTTGATTTTATTTTTTATAATTTGTTATAGAAAATGGCATAATTAAACTGTTTATGCAAATTGGGACTAATTCATTTGAGAAAGGTTTTGCATGTTGCTTAAGAGTTAATGAATGTATTAGAAATATAGAGAAAAATGCTGATTTTTTTTTTAAAATGTATGGTTTGAACTTGGCAGGTTGCTCAGAAGACTGCTGCAACATTTGCACCCAGGGCTTCAACAGCTTCAAAAAACCCAGCAATACCTGGAAGTACCCTGTACACTGTTTTTGAGGTTCAAGCTTATGTATCCATGTTGTTGGGTGGAGCTTTGTCTTTTAATCTCATTTTCCCTTCAGACCAACCTGATATTTGGAGATTGATGGGAATGTGGTCCATTTGGATGTTCAGTAAGTTCAAACCTGCCAACTTCTCAGAATTGCTTGCTTGCTACTTCATGCTTTACTAGTTACCACTCTGTAGAATATTTGATTGATCAGTAATAAAATTTCACAACCTTTTGAAAATTTAATGCATTTCTGTGAAATTGTATTAGGTTTTGAAACATTTGAGTTGAACTCAACCATATAAAATCGACTTGTAAGTGAAGATTGTCTCGACTTTATAAGTTGTATTTAGACCATATCTTTAAGTCAATGTTAGACTTGAGTATTTCACAATGTTGACCCATTAACGGATTTAGGATAGACTTTAATATCATCTTAGATTTGTAACATAACTCAATTGCATAAAATAGACTTGTAAGGCGAGGATTGTCTGGATTTTACATGCTCTATTCAGGCCTCGTCTCTAACCTATGTGTGGACATAAGTTTATTCCAATGAACAATGCTTTTGGTTCTGAAATGGAACGTATATACGGCCAATTGCTATGATTCTTTAGTTGGTGTAAAAAATTTGTGACGAATGCTATTCATTTATACATATATGCAGCAATTCCTTCATTGCGAGCCCGAGATTGCTCAAAAAATGAGAAAGAAGCTCTCAACTATCTTTTTCTACTGGTCCCATTGCTCAATGTTGCAATCCCATTCTTCTGGAAATCCTTCGCTGTTGTTTGGTCGGCAGATATAATAGCTTTCTTTGGAATGTATGCATGGAAGGTACATATGATTTCTAAGTATTTAATTCCTCTACTAAGCAATAATAAAACAGTCTTGTCGATCACAAAAATTAATGGTTTGTTCAAATGCTGCAACGCCATAGTGCTTTAAGCTATAGCCACTATTCGACAATACTTTGTCCTAATTCGCATATTACACAACAACATCAGTTTGTTAAAGTTCTGCTATGCTATGGCATTATAGCTCTGTTATAATTGCTATTTGACAAAACTGAATAAAGTAAAATATCTCAATTATCAATTGTTGAAAAGTGTTACTTTGTACTAAAAAGTGAGAGTTAATTTGGTGTTCTAGATATCCAGATTTTCTAATATATCTTTTTCTCGTTGTGTGTTAAATCTCTCGCAGCTTGGATGGCTCAAGAAAACGGACTAGTTGGCCTGACTTGGTGGTTAGCTGGTTTCAAGGCTAGTTGCTTCTTGACTTTCTCATGGATCTCAATTATATAATATGACAAAGCAAATGAGATGCAACATTTCTTCAAAAGCATTTCGTAGATCACAGTCTTCAACACCGGGAAGAAATAATTCGGCATGGAAATTCCAGGTGCTTTTGAATCTATTAAGGGAGCTAGACGTCTTCTGTGCATTTACTTAATACCAAATCAAGGAAATGCTTATACATTCTTTAAAAGTTTTGCATTTTATCATGCATAGCGTTGCAGAAAAATTGAAATTAATGAGTTTGATCAACAACCTCCCATAGATGAAATGTAATTTAGTCATGGTTTATAGTACATATGATCTGTATTAATGTGGTGAATCAAAATTGAGAAGACAATTTTATCCTATTGTTTGTGGTGAATGAATAGTAAGAGTAAAAAAATATCTTGTGTTTAATATTGAGGCATTGCTTTATTGTTTTGCCACTGTTATGTGTTAAAGCATAGGAAATAGTTACTTTTGGATCATAGGATTCAAAATAATTTAGTTATATGTAGACTGCACTGTGGATTAACATGTTTCAATCAAATCAAAAACAAGATAACATTGACAATTTATTGGTTCTAACATTTTCAATGCAATTGAACTATAAGAACATATGCTAAATCTATCACGATGTTTAAAACATTATGAAATTCATAGGTTTCACATCACATATCTCTGGAGAACAAAAGAGCATGATAGTTCATCCATCTGGCAATGTTTAACTGATTCAGATGATATTATCATCCACAAACAATATACCAATTTTACCCCAAGCACCCAGAAAAAGGGGAAACACCATGAGTGATGTTGTTCCATATATATTATCATTGTCTTCTCAAATACCTTGCATAATAAGATATAACTTGGTCTTCCAAACTTCAAAAATGCAAGCTTACCTCTAATTAATTACGTCGTTTAGTTAATTTGTTCGTCACCGACCAACATTTTCAGTCAATCTTGGCTACGAACTTGTGCATGCATAATTCATCTGATGTATGATTTCTTTTTGTTAATAGTTAACTACTTTTCTACGTGTTTGATCTTCTGCAAGGTTGTTTGATCTAAGTTCAAGGTTTCTTTGTCTTAGATTCAACAGGCCTATCGCTGCTACATCGTGTTCAAAGTTTCTACCGTTGTTTTCATCCTTCAAAGAAATGAGAGGTTGGACGATAGAGATCATAAGGTGCCCAAAGATGATCAACGGTACAAGGGTTCCTAGAATCCAGCCTCAACCAAGGTTTACCTTTACCACTCCAATGAAGCAAACTTACGGGTCCCGGATGAAGACTCCTACATTTACCTTCAATATTATCCCCTCCTAAACCATGTTGATTCCACCTATGATCCACACCCTTTATCTCTCCTGCCAAAACAAGAAGAAAAGGAGGCAAAGAACCCAGATGATAAATCCTCTTTTTCTTTTGGACCCGCATCCACTCTTCCACCTTATGTGTATACCTTCCTTCGCGCCATTTTTCAACATCCACAACCATAACACCTGTGTTGAAATAACAAGGATTCCGACCTTGAAATGCACGTGGAAGTTCCGGGTCTGACCAAAATATTTCGGTGAAATACCTTGTGAAGTTTGCATGACAATATTCTGGTGCAGCAACTACCTTGCCACCCAAGTCAACTTCCCAAAGCTTTGCAATGTCATCAACAACAACCAGATCAGAATCAAGGTACAACACTCGCTTTACGTGACCCGGTATAATATCTGAGAGATAGATTCTTGCATAGTTTAGAGGCTGATCCAAGGCTTGACGAATGGATTTGGAGATTTTTCCATATACCCTACTTGACTCAAAGCGGTAAATCTTGAACTTTAGGTAAGGAAATGTGGATTTAATGGTGTAAAAGACTTCGGGTTCAAACCTTGCCCAAAGAAAATGAAACTCAACGTTTTCAGGACATGTTGAGTGTTGTAAGATGGAGAGAATGGCTCCCATGGTGCCTCTTAGGTAGTTTGAGTCGAGTGTCATGGCAATGTGAATTCTTTCTTGGTTGCACGCATCACCATTGCGAAAGGAAGGAGCTTCTCTAAAGGTGATAGGCTTTAGGACTATGCCGTGGTGGATGCTGCCGATGGCAGCGGTGACATGGCAATGATTGAGGAGGAAGAGAGACAGGACAAGGAAGGAGAGTTGGGTATGTTGCCATATTTGGTTCCAAAACCCCATCCTTCCTGTCCCAAATGCTGCAAAAGTGAGGGTATGGTAAAGTCAAGGGTGAGGCATTGCTAATTTTTGTGAGGCTAAAGTTGAGATTGAAGAGAGAAAAAAAAAAAGAAGGTTGGGAATAATTGAGGGAAATGTGAGGAAGGAGGTTGGTGGGATTAATTGTAGGGAAGAGAATATTGCTCGGAAGGGATATTAGTTGAGTTGAGGACTTGAGGCTTCCTATAGTAAAAACATGAATATTCAAAAATGGTAATAAAATTATGTGAGCAAATTTATTGACACGATCTTATTTCTTAAAAAAATTTAATATAATAGGAAAACAAGTTTTTACAAAAAATATTACCGCAAAGATTTCTAATAATATAGTTAAAACATATTTTAAAATTTTGTTACATTTAGTTAAAATTTGAGAGATTCTTTTTCTATCACATATACACTTTAGAAGTATATGTCCGGAAAAAAAAAATTGTCATCTCAATTTGTATTTCCAAACAAAAACATAATTTTTTTCTACTTCTTACAAGACTGTGATTTTGTAAAAATATAAAGAGATAAAGGTATTTCTCTTAAAATTTAATATGATTTAAGGCATGTAAGACTAATTTGCTAAAAAAAAGGCATGTAAGACTAATTTGCTAAAAAAAGGCATGCGAAACTAGTAGCAAATGATATACCTAGAAAAAGGTTTACTACTTATGGATAAGTACAGTTGGTTTTGATAGTTTCGGTTATCTAGTTTTTCTAACATTTTAGTGTACATATGATAATGTTCGGGAAAAACAGGATATTTTGGTTACATATTTCCTTTTTTTTTGTTTGTTAATTTTATATTATATTTTATATTAAAATTTATACTAAAATTATTTTTTATGAGATTGCACCTTTGTTTTGCAATTACTTGAAGTATATTTCTTTTATTGGAATGGAAGGTCTCAGTCATCTATTTTTTTTATGATAAATAAATAAAAATAATTAAAAAATAAAATTATATTAATAAAATATAACAAAATATATTTAATAAAAAAAATATAAAAAATTAATACAATTAAGTAGATGTGTTAGATCGAATAACACGTTATGTTATTTTAACAACTTTCATTATATTTTGTAAATAAATTAATAATTTTATTACAATTTCTTTCTATTTTATTGCAATTATTTCTTCTTACATTCAAAGTTATATAAAAATAGTTGTAATAAAAAAAAAATTATTAACAAAATAGAATAAAGTTATTAATTTATTTACTATATAATTTTATTTTTATTATTTTTAATAAATAAATAAAATAAGTATATATATGTAAAGTTGTTTTTAAGTTATCAGTGATTGCACATATATTATTTTTTGTTGTTGATCCTTATTTGTTATTTCAAATAAATTCCATGCAATATTTATCTACATTGAAATTGATTATTACAATATGTATAACAATTATAAAGTACGGATATTAAAAGCAAAAGGATTGGCCTTTGTTTTGTTCGTGCAGTTCAAAACTAGTTCTTCTAGATTATCAATTAGACCTGTGGAAACCATTGACGTGGGACCTCATCGTGATCCTTTTCCTAACATTTATTTTACGAATTAGTTTCCTAATTATCATTTCATTTCATTTCTCTTCCTCCCCTTCCTCATTCCAATCATCATGAATTTCTTCAAATCCGTTTTCTCAGACGACCCAGACCCTCAACAATCCCAATCCAACGACGCGCACCACACCGACTCGCCACACGCGCCAGAAAATCCCTCCGGCGCGTGGAACTTCGGCAAACTAATCAAAACCCTAAGCCAAAAATCTGAATCAGTCATCGAAATTTACCGCCGCGATCTTAACGAATTCGGCACCGGTTTAAAGAAAGAGATTGAGATCGCTCACGACTCTCTCGAAACGGTTGGCCACGTCATCGATCAATTCGGTAACACCGTCATCAAAGGAACGGCTCAGATCATATCTCAAGGTAGACACGCAATCATCGAATCCGATTCTCATGACAACAACAATAGCAACGATAAGAAACAGAGTAATTTGAATTTGAAATTGTATAATAGATTTGAATCTCAGGTTCGTGCAATTCAAGGTGATCCTAATACTTACACCGAAGAACCTGTTGATTTGGACCGTTATAATAAATGGAAATTGGAGTTTTCGTTGGAAGGGAAAACCGAAGAAATGGCAGGGTTTCTAAGAGAGAATGACGCCATGGAGAGTGTTTATAAAAGGGTGGTTCCTAATATTGTTGATAGTGAAACATTTTGGTTTAGATATTATTATAAGGTTTATAAGGTTAAAAAAGCTGAGGATGTGAGGGCTAGGCTTGTTAGACGAATGTCCAGGGAAGAGGAAGAAGAGTTGAGTTGGGATGTTGAAGATGATGATAGTGGTGATTTTGAGATAAATGACGACGATGATGATGATGCGGTGAGTATTAAGAGATTGAATACGGAAGAGGTGTGTGCTTCTGGTGGGGAAGAGTCTAGGGTTGAAAAGAGGATGGGGGAGTCTGTTGAGGAATCAAAAGTTGTTGAGGATTTGGAGGTTAATGATGAGAAGGGTGATGGAGGTCAAGTTGATAATGGTAAGGATTTGGATAAGAAAATGACGATGGATAAGGACGCCGGCGATGGAAAGTCTTTACCGGTTGTAAGTCAGAAGGAGGAGCATGGGGAGGAGGAGAAAGATCTTGAGTGGGATGAGATTGAGGATCTTAGTAGCATTGATGAAAAGAAGGGAATGGGGAGTGGTAGCCCAACCAAAGTTGATTTACTGAAAAGATTGAGTTCTGCGGCAGAAGAAGAAGAAGACTTGAGTTGGGATATTGAAGATGATGATGATGAGCTTGCCAAGGCTTGAGAGCTATAGGTATACATGTAAGTTTGATTTTGATAATAGAAATTTAGCACTTTACTAATATTTGTATAGATTTCTCTGAAATAGTTATCTCATTGTTCAACATATTAAATGATCTCAAGTAATGTACGAAAAAAACAATTCTTTTTATTGACAGATACATGTGCATACACACGGGTCACATTGATAAATAAAAGGTAGGTCATAGTTTTGGATATATTTAACTTCAAAATTCCACCGATACGCTAGGTGTTTCCAACTTCCACTTTCTATTTCTTTTACTTCCTATCCATTTACAATCTATTTTATTTTTTATTTTTATGCAAGTGTTTTCCTTAACAATGACGTGAAACTATGCATGCTTCTTATTGCATCAAATAACAGAATAACTAACAAATACCAACTTTTAAGTGCGTACATTTAGCCCAAGATTATGTAACTCCTTGCAAAAACTCAGAAAATGGATTTTTTTTTCTTCCCAAAAAGGATATGATGTGAGGGGATCACTAGTGTATTACAAAATAAAACCTTCACTAGAAGCATTTATAGATTAGAAATGGCAGCTTAGATTCTCAAGTTTTTATAAATAATAATAATCGTAATATTTCACGAAGACCGATTACTAAGTAAATGACTCAAACCAGGCATCCTCGTGATGATTTGATAGTCTAAAATGAAAATGTAAATAACCATTCATACAAAATTTTACCCTTTGATATTAATTCACATTTCGCCAAACTAGGAAGCTAAACATCTCCAAAACCTATATAAGCTGATCGGAACCCACAATAAACTATTCATGAACACTACCGTCTAAGATATCTAAAAGCAACTACAAAGAAAAGTATGAAGAAAATGAATGAAATGAACTCTTCTGGCAGCAGCACCTGGGCCCATTTGTACAACAAAATAAGTTACTCCAGAGTCTAGAGCACATAACTGAGGCATGAAAGCCCCTTTCTCGATTCACATTTCTTTAAACCCAAGGCTGCTCTGAGTCGGAAATCATGCCTATCCTTCAACAGTAATGGTGGGTTCAGAAGCAGCTACTTCCCTGGGTGATTCCACAGGGGAAGGTAATGCAATAAGTCGACCTCTGTTGGCTCGCGGTGGAAGATGCCGTGGTTGTTTTTTGGGCTGCCCCTTCCAAGGCAAGAAAACCCCAGTTCCACCGCGAGGAAGTTCACACGGACTCAGCGGCATACGGTGCATAGGGGCTAGCATGACCATTGGAGCACCGAGAGTACCCCATTTGGGCATCATATCCATAGCGTCGCATCCCCCCAGTGCTCCATTTGACAAAGCATCTGGACTGCCACTGCTGGGTTGCCAAAGAGTCATCGCAGAAGTCGTAGTTGGAGGACTTGTTGATGGGCCTTGATAGGAGTCTTCTCTCACTCTAAAGAAGGTAATGCTCACCCTTTTGTTTGGGGATGGACACATCACATGCCTTGCCATGTCAGCGCTGTTTCCTTTCATCACTAAAAGAGATCTGCAAGGTATTTCATTAACTAATCATCATCTGATAATACCCGATTTTATGCACCAAAAGAAAGAAAGAAAAAAAATCAAAAAATGTAAACTATTAAATGCTAATGACGGAAAATTGTCACCACTGTCATAAGTAATGTTAACTAAGGTGCCAATCTTATCAGTATTTATGGATATACAACCTCAAAATGGCCTGAAATCACTTCTTGAATCACCATTCCATACCCATATCTAACATTCCTTGAATACATGTCAGAAACCTAAATCTTTTAATGTTGAGAAACGTGATGCTGACTGATAAAGGAGAGTTTAACCACGTTAAACACAAAGTGAGCGTGTGATGTAAATGAGAAAATGATATATTTATAGAAAAATTAAGTTTTCCGATATCAGAGGGGAGACTTCTTATAGAACATGTGCAAATACTGAAAATTTCAAAGTAGGTGTTACTTCTGCTATCTAGCAACTGATATGTACCGGACAAAAAAGATGTTTTTATCTCCCCAAGTGTCTGCATTTTTCTGTGTTATTTAAGGAAAATGAACGAAGCAATCATGCAATCTAACCAAGTGGGCATTATAGGAACACATAGTATCATCCTGTATTAAGCTTGCATAGCTGCAGTTCACAATTTCAGATTAATCACTTGCAAGTTATCCAGTAAATGATGAAGAATTTTCTGCCTTTGTATCAAGCAATGTTACTAGTATCGTAAAAATAAATGGAAAAGATGAACATTGCAAAGAGTATAAGTTATTTGATAGATACCCTTGCTTCAAAGGGAGCATGAGTGGACCTTTGTAATTCCCATCATTTTCACTCATAAGAATACGCCCAAAAGCCATGGTAGATTCAGAGAGAAGAAGGGTGGATAGAGGTTGATCCAAATGCGGTGGTTTCAAGAATGGCTGAGAAAACTCCTCCTGCATATTACAAAATTGTATAGGCAGTGCTAGATGGTTATTCAATTGCACAAAAAAATGGTTCTGAGTGACTAATTAGGAAGCATGAACAATTTACCTCCTCAAAGAAGTTGATGATGCAGCCATTTGGCCTTTTGTACTCTGGAATTAATTGCCACTGAATAAGGTGATCAATGACACCTTGGAGAAGTGATGGAATTGGCTCAATGTTGCCTGTATGTAAAAACACAAAAAGCAGAATTTTATACCACCCTTATAATTTTGAGTCATTTTTTGCAGTATATATGATTAGAAGAATCAAATTCCAGTTTTGTTAAGATGAAGGAAGACTATCAAATCTTTCATTTAATGATTTCATCTTACTTTTGACGTCGTCTTTTATCTGTCCAAATATGGGAACACCTAACTGAATCAGCTCTCTCTTGTTCCCCTTGATCTGTTTGTTATATAATATAAAAGTATCACCTGCATTTTATTCAATATAGGGTTCGGTTAGTATGTTTAAGACTGTGTAGACAGTAAGACATTAGTTTGCATTATTCATTATCTCGAAACTAGTTTTGTTATCAGCGGCAAAATCAAATACAAATCATCAAACTCCCAATTCAATATTTAGATAACAATCATATCATAGTGCTTGAACATAATACTAAATTGATTTATAAAATAAACGGAAAGAAGTTTTGTCCATTGTACAAGTCCCCAATCCCTACATTAAACCTGCAAAATTAACCTGAAAGTTCTCCTTTCTGGCCAGCAGCGTGGATCTCTTTCACAAAATCAGTCAGCTTGCACATTTCTGATTCAGAAAAAATATCTTCATACAACCTCAATCCTTTCACGGCATTCACCTGCTAATTGCAATAACCCACATCAATGAGCAATATCCAGCTGCTTCTTATTACAAAATTACTGATATTGGCTCTATGAATCCTAGCTTCTTTAATAAAAACAATGCATTTGAGTTTGCGAATGAAAGAACTTGCCGGATGCCCTTTCATGAACTCCCTTGTTGTGAAGCCTTTGGTCAACTTTATCTGTGAAGAACGTCCTTCACATTCTTCATGATTTGAACATATACTTTTGTTGATAAAACTGTGTTGTATTTGCTGCGATCCTGCACATCAAACCAAAGCAAATCCACACAAAATAATCATTGAACTAAAAAGGGTGATGGATTGACTTATCAAATCAAAATAAAATGCATAACATTTCCAGCTAATGCATTGTCACAATCACCATTAGATATTATGAGTAAGTAAAAATTGTTGTATTGAAATTTCGCCATTTTAAAACTTGTTTTTGCAGCATAATAATTGTGTTAAGAAATACAGTAACACTATTTGCCGTCTTGCAAAAACCAATGTCCCCACAACACAGTCCAGTTAAAAGTGACAAAATGATCAGGTCATTGCAACAAACAAAAGTAACCTTAACACTTGTATTGTTTTTTTATGGCAAATTCTACGTGATAGATCGTCCATTAATGACGATGGACGAAATTCTTCATAAATATTAATTAACAGTTTTTCCATGTTTAGGATTGATATGATGAACTGTTCGGTGTCAGTTGATCAAACGACATAATTATCTATTTTCGTTAAGTTATGTTTCTGAGTATTGTCATTAAAAATTTGAGCGTCTTTTAAATATTAAGCGTACAAACTATAAAAATGGTTTTCCTTTTGGTAAAAAATATATAAAGATGATATATCGTAGCAAAATTGGGTTATCTAATTTCCTAACAATTAATTGAATCCTTCTCACATTAAAGATGGGGCAGAACAGAGTTGACCCTGTTTAATTGAAACATAGCAGGGTGTTTTGTGTCATAAGGAGTAGGCACCATATTTGTCAAAATTCTAACTGCCCCACTCACTCAGACCCGAATCCGCACGTGGAGCGGTACCATTAGATGGAATATTCCCTCGGTGCATAATTATAAAAACTCTTTTGAACACAAAATTTCTTCTTAAATATAAATATTAATGCATATTACTAAATACATTTATTTTATTTTTATTATATCTACTTTTATTAATATTATTAGTTTAATTTATAATATAAAAATTAATATTAAATATATTTATACATCACAGACAATTAAATACAAAACATTAATTGTAACACCGACTTTTCTTTAATAAATGCCGAACACTCAATAAGTGTTAAAGAAAAGAGTTGGAGAGAGTAATATGCAACGAGACTCTGTTGATTCTGCCGCCTGTAATAAAATCATTGCACACACTTCTAGATGTCTCCTACATCGACGTTGTACTATTCGCCCCCGCTTCCCCAACTAACCGCAACATAACACCAACAAAAATTGAAATGGAAACTCATTCCATCTTAAAATATATTATTTAATTTTTTATATATATTAAAAAATTATATAAAAAATAATATTAATTTTATTAATTATTAATATTAAAAATACATAATAAAATATAATATATTAAAAATAATATAAACAATACAAATCAAAAAGAAAGAAAAAAAACTGTTTAAATTTATAGGTAATTATTTTGGAATAATTTTATTTTAAAATTAAAAAAATTGTTATAAAACGAAGTAGATATAATTCATATTTTGTGCATGCTATTATTTTAAAGCTAATATCTTCTTCTATTTTGAAATAATTGACTTATTTTAATTATTTTGTCTCAAATGAATATCTCTTTCAATTTTAAATACACTAACTTTTTATTATATTATTTAATTAATATTATTTACATAATTTTTATATATTATATTTCATCATATATTAAGATATTGATAATGCATTACTGTCTCTGATCTTTGATTTTAAATACTTTATTTGTGTAATACAATTTTTGTCTGTTTAAAAAATTAAAATATAATAAATAATATATTTTATATCTTTAAAATTTCAAAAATATACATTAAATAAATTTTATTATTATATCATAAATAAAGAATTAAAAAAAACTAAACTAATTTAAATTTATTATTTTCTAATATATGTGTATAAATTTAAAAGAATAAAAATCTAAAAATAATATTATTTCTTTTATTTATATATTTCTGTAATATACTATTAAAATATTTTGAAACGGAGGATATCAAAATTAAATAGAATCTTGGAAATTAAATTAATCAAAATGTTGAACGACGTCTGCGGTCTACCATTGCGCAACAGAATTTGACTTCAAATAACAAAAATCATAAATTAAATAGGAAAAGTAATTCATTATGGTGCCAAATATTTGTATATTGGTTCAATTTCTTCGCGAAATTAAAAATAATAATTTTTTTTCCTAGAAGAGACCCACAAGAAAGGGAAAAAAAGTTGGATTCACTCGTATTTATTTTCTTTACAAAAAATTTAATTTATTTTTCCCTAATGTCCAATACATGTACTCCCTGTCTCTTATAATAATTTACAAAAAAATATTGTCCCAAAAAATAACGAAGTTTTGTACCAAAAACAAATATTGAATTCAACTTTCACTTTCATGAATGAAAAAAAAAACAGTTATTAGATAAATCATTTACACGGGAAGAGGAAAAACTGTGAATTAGTATCAAAGTACTACTACTACAAGAAAAATCAAGAAAACAAAGCCTAAATTTAAATAACTGTATCAGAAAAGATGATTTCTTTTGTTAATTAAAAAAAAAAGAGAAGTTTAAATCTTGAATACTACAGAAAATAAAAAAGAAAAGATCGCCGAGCAATTCAAACCTGAATCAGTGATCTCACTGTCCGGCGAATGACACACCTCCGTCATCTCCGCCGGAGCTTCCTCCCCTTCATTTCCGACGCATTCCACCACTTCCTCAACGATTTCCCGTTCCTCTGAGATCTTCGTCTCTCCATCAAGAGAGTCGGCTTTCTTCTCAACGACCTTACGCAGTTCGAGAGAAACATCAGCTATGGAGTGATACTTCTGCATCTGAATAACAGGGATCCAATTGAAACGCCGGCGGTGGATAGCAGCAAACGCCGAATCGTAATCATTGGAAGACGAAGCAACTTGAGCGAGGTGGCCGCACAGAGAATCGATTATTGCGTTGGCGGCGGCGAACTCACCGCGAAACCATGCAAGAATTGCGTCTTTGGCGAACGAGTCGGAGACGAGTAGCGGCGGCGCTGGTTGATACGGCCCCGTTGTTTGTTCACCGGTCCGCGATTTTTGGATTGCCGGCATAGCCACTGTTGAATTGAAATGATGGATGGTTCAATTCACAACAACAACACACAAAGAAAAATAAAAAGAGAATGGAAGAATAATGAGAATTTGATTTTTATTTTATTTTTTTGCAATTAATGGGGTTTTAGTATTTTTAAACATTTTCACAACAGAGTCACATGCATGTATAGAAAAGGGTTTTAGGATTTTAATGCCGCATTGTTCATGAGTTCTTTTTTTTTTCTCACCACCCCATTTGACGTGGCCAAACCTCAATTATTGATTATTTATGAAAATGAAACTTCTTTATTCCAATAATTAAGACTTTAATCACTATTTTTTTATAGACAAATATTATTGTTAGTTAAATTATAATTTTAGATTTAAACCGTAACACTTAAGGAAGTTGGTTCACTATTTGATTTGAATACATTGGATTCTACGCTATATGTAAAATTTAAAGATCCAAATTAAGGAAATGTATCTGTATAAGTAGAAAGAGATCGTTTGTAATTTATGTTATTATTATATAAATAGATATAAATAACTATAATTTAAGATTTATACTTGCTAATTTCTTTTTGGTTAAAATAAACAAATGAAAAAGAATTCTCTGGCACTGGTAGTGTCAAGATCAAGCCATAGTGAAATAAAAATAATAATATTTTGAAAGAGTTATAATCATAACAATGTTCGTCGGATGGTTGCCATATGCATGTGTTTAATACATACTACTCCATTATACTATTTTATTTTAAAATATAAAAAAAATGACTTATAAAAATATTGATGTAATTAATTTAAAATTTAAATTAAATATATTAATTTTTTAAATCTATTTTAATATATTATGTATTTTTTTATGTAAATATATTTAATATGGCCACTATTATAAGTAGAAGAAAAAAAGACTTAAATATTTATAACTATCATAAATAAAATATAACTATTTTTGAATTATTTAATATTATTATTTTTAAATATTTTTTATTTATTTTAAAATATTTAATGTTGACAATCAAATATTTAATATTGAAAAATGAACAATTTAGTAACTTTAATTTATATTTTGTATAAAATTTAAAAATTAATTATATTTATTATATATTTGTAACAGCGGTATTTTTTATTTATAATAATGATCAGAGAAATAATAGTTAAATATTTGTGCAAGAGTTTATAGAAGGGATTAAAATTTAGTAAAAATAAATCATATGAATCAAAACATAATAGTTAAATATTTATTAATTAGCTACGTAAAATATCAACGTTTATTAAAAGAGATAAGATATCAATGTTATATTAAATTTAAGTAATTAATAAATTTTAACTAATAATAGTGTGGAGTAGAAAGCAAAACAAAAAATAAACAGCTACTGCTGCTAACCATAAAAAAAATAACGTTGTTAAAAATTAATATTAAATTAAAACATTATAAACAAGTTATTCCGATCAATATTTTGATTTTTATAAAAAAAAAAAAAAAAAAAGAAAAAT
>NC_021162.2:68217306-68261213 GCF_000331145.2 Cicer arietinum
ATCAATATTTTTATTTTTAAAAAAAAAAAAAAAAAAAAAAGGAAAATGTAATAAAAATAAAATGCAAAAATTGATTTAATTAAAGTTTCAAATAATTCAATAGTAGTTATACAGAGTCAAAAGAATAATGATTCTAATATTCCAATATATTAAAACTGACTATTACATTAATAATTACTAGAATTAAATTTACATAATCCATTCATGGAATGTGTTGGAACAAATACTTCTAGAACAAGTTTTAAGCTTAATTTATATATATATATATATATATAGAAATATAAATATGCGAGTGCACGTTTCTAGAACATTTGTAGTATATATTAAAATGTATATTTTGATTTGACAAAAAATATATAATGTATATAAAGTTTTCAGTCAAAAAAATGTGTGCATATAAAATTTATGAATATTTCAAAATTATATATTATACTACCTCAGTCTATATTTATTATCAATAGCTTCTCCTCGTCTTTTCATATAAATAAATAAATAGCTTCTCCTTCTCTGCATACAATTTTTTTTTATAGAAATTGTCTGTATACAATTGATGAAATAGAAAATAAAAAATAGCTTCACATTGTTAATATTGTCTAAAGAAACTTCACACAGTACATCTTTATTATTTAGTTTTAATATTAATTTTTACGTGGTTGATATATACCCTAAAACATTTTTAAAAATTGCAGTTTAACACTTTTGAAAAGTATGAAACATCTATTGTCAAAAATTTATAAAGCATTTTTTTAACATTTAGAAAGTGGCCTTTGAAGGATTGCATCTTCAAGAAGATGCAACTTCCTTCTAATAGCATGTTTGGTTAGCCATTCCAACATTTGGTTCTTCTCAAAGACAATAAGGAGATTTCTTGAAGGGCACTTTGATAATGGTAACAAAGCTTTCTCGGGCACAAGAAAAAGAAGAAAAAAAATTAAAAGGACATGCTACTACATTATATCAAAGTATTACTAAAAGAGTTTAATTTTCATCATGTGAGTATAAAATGTTATATTGACCACACATTATAATTTATCATCTGTGCAACTTTAATTTTATAATTGTGATATTTTACCGTATAAAAACTCTTTAGATCGATAATGTATATGTATTTATTTTGTATTATTCCTTTTGTTCCTAATTATAAGTTACTTAAGTAATTTCACATAAATTAAGAAATTTAATTAACAATTTGTATGAGAAATATAATTCGAGTTATTTTACAAATTATTCTTCATTAAAGGTGTGATAAACAAAAATTAATAGAATTAGAATAAGAGATAAAAATAAATAATAAATGGAACAGTAGAAAAAGAAAAAAAAAATAATGTTTCACTTATATTATAAATTATAATATGAGATAATATTTTTTTTAAAGTAACTTATAATTTGGGATTGAGGATGTAATATTTAATGAGAGTGATTGAGTAAAAGATTAAGGGTGAATCGATGTTTTATCTCTATAAAACATTACAGTTGAGATTAAATCAATTGAGTGAAGATTAGTTTAATAGTAAATTCAAATCACTGAAGTTTGTGAAGATACTGTGTAAAGTCATACGAATGTCAAATATCATAATTTTAGTTATTTATTATCACAAATGATATTCGTCACAAATTTAGTAATTAAACGGTCACTTGGAAGAAAAGTAATAATATTACATGATTTATGCATGTGAAAGGGTCATTTTTTTCATGGCGAGGAAATCACTTAGTTTCCCATGTTAAGACACGTTGGTGTGAGCGAGGGTATATGACTCATAGTGTGTTTGGAACCATCTTCTTCTGCATTGAAGTCATGTTTGCTATATATGTTCAAGGATGGTGGCCATAAGATTTTGAGGTTCTTGGGTGAATTAAGAATTTGGCACCCTTATAATAATTTGAATTTTTAAATAGGTAGAGTGTCATTGGTACATGCCTGAAATTCTTTCTTTCATTAAAGATGTAGCACCATTTTTTTAATATTTACAATATTATTATATAAATTAAGTTTGAGCTCCTTGAAAATAAAATTATAAGTATAGGTTGTCTACGTGTTCAAAGCCACCACTATAACTATAATTGTTTTATTTAATATAAAGATATTTAATTGTCACCATTGTTAACGTCTACATAGTTTAAATGATTTTTTCCATACGTAAAATATTATTTATATAATTTATAAATAAAAAATGTCGTTTATATAACTATTTTTTATTAATATATCTTTTAGCAAAGTAGTCACATAAATTGTTTTGAGTGGACAATTGGAACTTCAATTTTAATTCAACATTACAAAGGTATGTAATTATCAATTTATCACCAAAATAGAATATTTAGACCTCTTACAAACAAACAAAAATCTTAACATACATAAAGTCATTATCATATAATTAGAAGACCAATAAAACCAAACTATTCTCCACAATGTAGTTACCATTACGCTTTCCAATTTCAATTGGATAAGCAAATAGAATAAATTAAAACATAGAAAGAACACATATCCTTATTTTTTTTTCAATCCAATCCACTCAACAGCGAATATTAGACACCCAACACATTGAATAGTGAAAAATCAGCAAATGACCAACTCACATTCACACTATCTTAAGTTTTTTTCAAGGAACTAGTTTTTCCAACATTTGATGTAGTTTTAATCCTCTTCTTAGCTTCCCGAATAAAATCTGAAAAATGATCATTATGATTTTCCATCTTGTTATTAACCCCACTAAAAGAACTAGCATCATCATCTAGAACATGGTTATTGTTGTTCTGTCCCTTACCAACATTTGACACGGTTCTAATTCTATTACTTGTACGATGAATATATTCACTAAAAGCATCATTAATATCTAATGATTTCTTACCTTGTTTCTCCAAATTCACCAACCCAACCTTCAAAGGTTTTCCATTATAATTTTCACTTTCATTTATTTTCCCTATTTTTATATCTTGATACGGATAGTTGATTCCTTCAGGTTCAACCTTGGTTACCAATTTGCCTTTTATTTCCGAAATTCCAACATTTGGTGAAGCAACTTTTGAAGCATTGCTATGTACCATTGAATAATCAAACATGATGGGAATTGATCCTCCTCTATTTCCTCCTTCTATGTTAACAATTTTGATATGTTGAGGCTTAGCTTCTTGGTTGTATTGTTTCATGCGATAAATGTTTTTTAAAGTAAGATTGTTTGTAAGTGCATGACGGATTTTCTTGCATATTGACAAGTTTGAGGTTGTTGTGTTATTTTTTTCCATAGAAATTTGGATCAAAATCTATAACACAAAAGAGTACTAATTGGTTATTGGGTTGAGTCTGACTTGTAAGAGGTGCAAGAGGGTTGTGCCTTATATAGTGAAATTTATTTGAGTGTGAAAAAGACATGAATATGATTTAAAAAGGGGACAAAAATAAAAACATTGCTTTCAATTGTGGAAATAATTGAATTTGAAAGAAGCCATTCGGGTAAGATTCCAAACAGCGATTAACGATAGCTTATAAATTTTTTTTCCAAATTTTCTACGCGGGATGTGATGGCAGGGATCAATTCCATCTTGTCCCATACAACACTCGAAACTAACAAGTCACGTTATGAAAGATAGAAAATTAAACACTACTTCACTGTATGAAATCGTAGTTAATGAGTAATTTGGTTTTTAAAATTTAATTAACAAATTTCTAAAATTATCTTTGAGGTTATATTTTTTTATTATATAAATGTATTTATTTTAGTCAATTTAATATTTAATGTTGTATTTAAAAGATTAATGTGGTAAGAGATTTTTTATTTTAAAAATTATTGTGTGATTTAAGAGATTTAATTGAATTAATGTTACAAAGTTTGGTTATTTATTTAGAAGAAAAAAAAATTAAAAAACAGACAGGGTATTGGATTCAATAATGACTTTGTAGTATTGGAGAAATAAACAACACATTGCATGAATCACGTTTCCACCAAAAAAAAAAAAAAAGTTGCATGAATCACGTGTGTGTCTGTCTAATATTGGGCTCCTGTTATGAAACAAACTCAAATGTTTAAATTAAGGTCATAATATAATATTGATAGAATTATTTTAGCTCTGTGCGTAAAAACCTGCCCGAATCCTACTTTTTGTTTGTATAAGAAAAGGATGTGGAGAAAGCACCAAAAAGCGGGTTTTTTTTTATATAAATTAAATTTTGGTTAAAACTGGGGGTACTCTAGTCTGAAGGGAGAAATATTTTAGAGTTTGGTTGGAAGAGATATATAATATTTTAAAAAAATTTAAATTTTTTATTGTAAATTACTTTTAGATAATTTTTAAAATAAAGGGATTTTATGAGGTATTTTCTCAAAATTAAATTTAAAGAATTTTAAATATCACATAAAATTTAAGAATTTTAAATTTTCTCTTTTACTTTATAAAATATGAATAAGAAAATAGTCTCTCTAATATTATATAAATTTTTAATTTGATCTAATATGTTTCAAAATTTACATATTAGTTCTTAATTTTTTTTATGTAAATTGGTCCTTAAAAATTTACAATCTTATAGGTTTGTCCATAAAATTTGCAAAATAGACCCTCAACTTTTCTAAAATTTCAATTTTGACTCAAATTTAATTTTTATTTTTGCTCCAAATCTTTTGAAATTTATAAAAATAGTTCAATTTTGGAAGAACGATTATTTTATTAAAACAACAAAATTTTGAAACAAAAAGAAATTCAATTGAAATATTTAAGTTGTCTAAAATTTTAATTTTCTTAGAATTTTCAATTACATTCGAACACACTCTTAAGTTTATTAAAAATGGAATAGTGATCCTGGGATCTTGGATATAAACGAGAGATATTTTAGTGGGTAAATTAACGCCTCAAATGGCGAAAGAATTTTACAAATGGATTTACATTGTTTCTCTTCAATTACATTATTGCTGACTGAACTCGCAAATTACAAATTCAATGTCAATCTTTTTATCATTAGATCGAATTATTAGAGTTAAAAGACAAAAATATATATAATTTTATTGTGTTTTCATGCCTGTTTTATTATATCTAGTCTAGTTTTAAATTGGATCCATTTATACTTTATCAAATGAGAGATAGTTTTGGGGGTTTGGGAGTTGAAGTGACGAGGAAATTATGATTTTAACTCTCCCTCTAACAATTGTCTATTAAAACTTAAAAGAGTGCACAAATTGATTAGGATGAAGGGATGTTCCTAAAAAGATAATTAGTTCTTATACAACAACATCCCAAAAAGATAATTAGTTCTTATACAACAACAACATATTAACTATGATACGAAAAACAAGAGGTATATTAACTATGATACGAAAAACAAGAGGCCAATGCCTTATGATCGAGCTAATATCTGTTGTATTGAAATTAAAACCAATCAATTGAGATAATATCTGATCAAAAAAAGGAGCTTCACTTTTCTCATCGTTTATCATTATAAAGTTATCTTATATATTCTTTACCACATCAGAATCATGCATTATAGTTTACAACTTGGTAACACCTAATGCAAACATCAATATTTGATATACTATGACGATTTCTATAAAAATTTTAATTTTTATTTTTAGTTCCTATAATAAAATTTTTTGTAGACTAAACTTAAAATGTGATAATTTTGTAAAGATTAGAAACATATTTATCAATAACAAAAATCTACCATCATTTTGTTATATTATAAATAAAAAATTGGTCCCTCGCTAAATGAGGATTTTGTGCTATGATGCATAGTCCAATAGTGAGCACTAAAACTATACATCCCTACTTTTATTCTAAACACTCTAATTTATCTTATTTTTTAATGAAAATTGTATTTACTTCTCATAAGGTCTCTTTAAATGACACATACCCTCTCTAGTTTTTAAAATGCGCTTACATCCTCTATACTTATTAAAAAAATTATGCATATCATTTTTCCGTCACATTTATAGCTCCATATGTCATTTGTCAAAAAGATACTAAAATATACATTCATGTTGTGCTACTAAGAACATAATAATACCTTTCAAAATTATAAATAATAGATGTATAATCGTATATAAATTAAAATGAAAACTCTATTTGTATCATTCATTAAATGATATGAATAGATTAAATGTAGGAAAAAAATATTTGATACAATTTTTTCAATAAATTTAGGATAGGTGAATACTTTTTAAAAAATAGAGTAGATGCAAGTGCCATTTAAAGAGAATTTAGAGGAGGTCAATGCAATTTCCTCTATTTTTTTATTATTTTATAATTTTAACTTAATTTCATTTTTTTTTATAAAATTTAATTATTTTCAAATTTAAATTCAAGATAAATTTATATAATGACTAATTTGAAGTAAATAAATGTAAGTGTGTATGTATGAATCAATGTAAATATCGTATATAAATCAATATGAATCATTATTATGTTACACCCATAAAACCCAAATTAAATTATTCCCCTACAGTTTATATCATGCTTCAAATAAAAAAAGAATAAACAAACCATGCCCCAAATTAGGCCTTATTTTCATGCAACACTCTCAACAATGAAGATCAGAAACAGAACACATTCATAGTCAACACCAAACTTTGCTAACTCAAAAATTGTCACGGCTTCTTCGTGAAACTATTATTTCGGATACTTGATGTAGCTCTCATTTTTTTCTTCGTAATTTGAATAAAATCATCAAACTGGTCATTTTGGTAATTTTCCTTATAATAACTGTTGTTACCGTTACTAGCCTCATGATCCGGTGCAGCAGGTGCAGTGTTGTTACTCTGCTCCCTATCAATGTTGGACTTGGACATTGTAACGGTTCTGATTTTATACTTGGTACGTCGAATGAAATTGTTGAATGTTTCATCATTATCAAGTGGTGTCTCTACGTTGTATTTCCCCATATATTCATCATCTCTTAATATTGTAGTACCTTTGATTCTATGACCGTGTTCTCTTTGAAAACTCATAATGCTTTGTTTTGGAACATGTTGTGCAATTGAAGTAACCTTTGTTGGCTTGCCATGTACTTTTGAGTTTGATGAGTTTTTGTTACCCATGAATTTCAAATTGTTGGAGAGGTGGTGTTTGAGGCAGGGTATACTGGTTCACAATTAGGTTTAGTTAAGATAAGAAGATTATTGGGTGAAGTGCAATTTGAAAGAGGGGCTTAAGCTTGTTTTATAGTGTTTGTTTATAAGGGGTATAAATGTAAAAATGGAAAAATAATGAACGGCCAAAAAGTTTGTTCATTCAAAGTATTTTGAATTGTATATGAAGATACACCTTTAATATATAATTTTTAAAGCATTCTAAAATTCACATATATCACACAAAATTTAAATAGAATTCATATAATTTGATAAGACTATATAATTTAAACTGATAAAATAATGTATTAGAGAATATATTGCTAACATTCTTCTTACCGTTAAAAATTAAAAAATTAAGATTCATTTTAAGATAATTATTTCAAAATTAACTATTTAACAATATATATATATAACTAGCTTAAGAATATGATGGGTTTGTGATTTGATGTGGAGGTGTTGTAGGCAAATTTGGCGGCTTAATAATAAGGAAAAAGCATTCATTAGATGTAGGTTTTTCAAAGGAACAGGTAGACGGTATCGGATTCCAAAAAGACTAATAGTACTACATACTTCATTCATTTACAACTTGCAATTTGCAATGATACTAGTTTCCCATCTAGGAACTAAGAAATTAACATGCATTGTGAATTTGTTTTTATTTTTGTACATGGTGATATTGTTATTTAATGTCTTTCAGGTGGGATACAACTCACGCCTTTGTAAATGGCTAAATGCAGCTAGAATGTAAGTGGGTGGGACGCACCATACCAAGAAACAAAAAGTATCCATTCTGCACCACTTTGCTATAATTTTATTTTATTTTTGCTCCTAGATTGTTGTTCTTGAATGCTCAATAACATAATCCAAATTCCTATTTGTTATTTCTGGCCTTGAGGAATAATTTTTTGGAATAATTTAAATTGAAATACTTTTTATTAATTTTATTTATCTATCTATTAGTCGAACTCCTAATTATCTTATATATGTTTTTTTGAGAATCAGAGAGTTAAGATAATAAACTTAAAAAAGAAAATTATAGATAAAAAGTTGAGTTGAATTGAATCTTATGATGAGTTTGATTTGGAAGAAAAATTGTAACGATATAAATAAATAATATAATATAAAAAGAAAAAAATGGATGAAAAATATAATAAATTTTATATATTAATTGGTAAAGGAGACAAAGACGAGAAAGAGAAAATTTTGATGCTTATAAAAGTATGATAACGCTCTTAAATTAAATCAAATTTAATTTATTTATTTAAATTAAGTTAACTAATTAATTAAATTACTTATTTTAATTTCATTTGTTTTAAAATTTGTTATCACGATAATAGTTAATCAATATATTATGAAACATTACGAAGAAGACTATATATGTATAAAAAATGTAATATTATAATAGAAAAATAAATTCAATAAACATTTGAATGCCAATAAACCTCTATTGCTTCTCGAAGGGTTATGAGTTATGACTTACTATTACTATTAGTCTATTACCATGTCCTACACTTCCAAGTAATTATCACAAGGGTATTAGTGGAATAAAGAATATACAAAGCTACACTCTTCTCTCTTTTTTCGCTGTTTTGAGTGGACTACAAAAATTGTGGGATCCACTTTTTTTCTCTTTCTTGGATTCTTTCTTCGGTAAATCAAGAAGTACTCAACTTCTCTTCCTCTCTATCTCTCTCTTCTATATTTCTCTTCAATCAATCATAGTGTTAAAGACTCAACAGGTTCAAAGAAAATCTCAAAAGTAAAATAGAGTTTACAAAAATACTTAAATGATTATTTGTTGGTGAAATCTTTACATTGACAGGGACATTCAGACCGTAACATTACAAAACATAAGTTAAATTCTTATCGATTAAATCAATTTTTTTTATTAATTTGTGAAATAAAATTATGCAAATATGTCTCAAGTTCTTCTCCTAATTTCTATACAATCTATGATCTAAAATGAATAATATTATAATTATAGATATTTTGTTTCCTCATATCAATTTAGCATTACTAAATGAATTATATATAGAGTTACAGGCAATTTGTTTCCTGGCATTAATATAGCATTTTTTTTCTTTTGCAAAAGAAAATAATATGCATTCATTCAAATTAGTAGAATATCATATACAAATTCAACATTGCTAAAAATAAAAAAAGATAAATTTGAGAATATTTTCACAACATTCAAATTAATAGCATAAAACAACATCATATCAACAAATAATATCAAAAAATTAAAGTGACAAAAATATTAATGTCTTGATATGTTCAATGTTGACGACTTAGTCATAGGATGAATTTATAATTGATCGAAATTGATATGTTAATATATATTAAACGAACACCATAACAAAACGAGAAGTCAAACAAACAACGCCAATTTGAGACAACACAGTCACGAAGACAAAAAAAATATACTCAATAATCTAAAGTCACCTATTTCTGAAGAATGGAAAAGAAGAAAAAAATTAAAAAATAAGGTGAAGTTTGTCTTTCTAAAAAAATTAGAGTTGGCCTTAGCATTACTCAAAGAATTTGGAGAATGAATACCCTTTTTTTAAGGAAAATCTTAAAGAAATTTGAATGTTATGCAGTAAATATGTGATATAGATTAAAATAATCTTAAATCAATGATAAAGATTATTTAGGCATAATTTGGTTGGTGAAGATTAAAATCATCTTTGAAAAAAAACTTTAAGATTAAATATTGAGAAATAAAAAATATTAGTCGACCTAAAAATTTATGATATTCTCAGTATAGTTTTTGATGAAAACTATCTAAAGATTATCTAGAAATATCAATTTTTTTAAACTACTATATGTTTCTTGTCAACAAAAAAGGAATGCTTGTGCATTTGTAATTCTTAGTGTAGTTAAGCTTAAATAAATACTTTAAGAGTATCTTAAACCATGCATGAATCAAGAGAGAAGAGTTGCCTAACACATAAAAAGAACGCTTTAAAATTAAACACCAAATTAAGAATAAACATATTGCTTTATAAAAATAAAAAGAATAAACATGTTTAATGGAAACAAATCCGTTAAGAGTTACTATGTGTAACAAGTTTATTTAATCATATTTTTTTGGCCCACCATTAATTTATATTTAGATTAGTTGATTTTAAGCTATTTTTCAAATCAATACATATATGATAAGAACTTTAAAGTGCACTCACTTCAGAATTTAAAATGAGCCCCACATGTCGTCTCATTTAAGAACCCTTCTTACGCCATTGCAGCCAACTCAGCCTCCTCCAACCATGAAATGTATAAGAACATGTTTTTAATGTTAAGAATCTGGCTAAAACTCACATTTGAGATCCTCCAATAATAACTTTCAACATTTTTTTATATAAAAAAAAAAAATAATAATAATAATAATAATATTTTTTTCATGTAAAATAATTAAAACACCCATAGGTCTTTCCCAAAAAAATTTAAAACAACCGTAGGTTAAATAATACTCAAAAGCAAGGGTTAGAAATAAGGATTCTCATCTAACATATCTATGATTCTTGTTCTACTATTATTAGAATGACCCAAAGACATATTAAAAGAAGAGAATCACAACTTGTTGTGTCTCTTCAAAAGAAAGTGAAAGAAATAAGAAGGACAAGTCATTCCATAGAATCCAAGAAATTTAACCAAGTAATTCCAATGATTATGATCATAATATTTCAATTTGAAATTTTCTTACTTGTGTTCTCACGCCAAAAGGTTCCCTACCCTTTCTGACCACACAGGAGTACACTCTTCCGGTGTGGATCATTGTTTATTAACATGTTTTAGAAAGAAAAAAAATACACTTATTCCAATATGTACATGTTGGGAAAAATAGCATAAGTTAAAAAAATTAAGACACAATCACAACACAAGAATATAACATGGAAACTCCAAAACCGGAGAAAAAACCACTGCCGCTGCCTAAACCGGCAACCAGAGAATTAATACTATGTGAAAATTGTTACAACACATATACCTCTCTCACTCACACCCCAGTACAACCACACTCATTGTTACAACACATAGACTTCTCTCACTCACACCCCAGACACCTCAGTACAACCACACTCTTACAAAGCAAATATATAAACTAAGTCAGATACAAGCTTAAAGTGCTATTGCTAACTGGTGCATTTGAAAATAAATGACCAAAACCCAATATATAGTCTTGGCCTTCTCCTTATTCTCTCACACTAAAGGATGTGGGACTTGCAATCAACCCCAACAGTACAAAGTTTTTTTAAGTCAAGTTCAAAATAGTAGATTTCGAGATTGCCACTTTGGCTTTTAATTTATGCTATTTTCCTTCCTATCTCAAATATAATAAAAATAATTAGTTTTATAATTATTAAAAAAATAGTTAAAATTTTCTTGATTTCGTAAAAAAATGTGTATTTTCAAAAGTGTCATTCATTACAATTTATTTCATTAGAAATAAAAAGTCATTAAAAAAATAAAATTCATATTACTTAAAAGTTATTTAATTAGAATATACATCATTTAGTTATGTTTGAGACAAAACAATATTTTCTTTTTCATTCTATTGGAGACCGAGGAAGTAATTGCATTGCAGGGGTGGCAAAGGAGTTGCATACAAGTCACGATACCATAGATGCTGCTACTAGAAGAATAAATTTAAAATAAGATATGAAGAATCCTCATAAATAATATCTTATTATATACATTCATGCATTTCAAACGTCTTTTAACCCACTAAATATATATTCATGCATGCAATTCACATGACTATGCTATGCAATATTAGATATTACATTCTTCAATTTGAATCTTATTATACAATCCTAGTAAGCCAACAAATGTGAAATTCTCACTAAACTTCTTTTAACCTATTAAATATATACTATTGTGTGCAACTCACGTGACTATGCAATATTGGATATTACATTCTTGCACCTTGAATTCTATTATATAATCCTATTAAGTCAACAAATGTTAAATTTTTGGCAAACTTCTTTTAACTAACTGAATATACATGTGTGTAACTCACGTGACTATACAGTATTGGATACTACAATATGCAGTTCGAATATAGTGAGAAAATGAATGACCTCCATATTAAATACTCATAGACTATCATTATAAGCCTCACTACATTGGTCATCACAATGCTATTTAATTATCACTACAACAAATTACTCATTCCACTTAAAACCATGCGAACTCCACCCCAAAAGTTATGATGTTTTTCCTCTACCAATTGCATGTATCTAAAATGTACACTAAGAAGCCAATGTAATTTAAAGTCAATTAGGATGTTGATACTAAGTTGCTAATTCTCAATAATCAACCTTAAGTCTAACTTGGGAAAGTCAACTCCTCCAAGTTATGTTGAATGGTTTGCACATGATGAAAAAATCTAACTCAATACATATAATTAGCCCTCCGATCACATGTCTTTGAAATTATTAATGTTGTTTTTACATTATTTGAATTTAATATTGTAAATAGTTAAATGAATATTTTGATAAGTATTTATTAACGTTGTTAGTTCACAATATGTAAATTATTTTCGAGACAATATTATCAAAGAAAACAACTTATTAAAAAAATTGTCAAAGAAAATATGTAAATTTGATTGATAAACTTAAAGAACATGTCATCATTTTTGTTTCCACGTGCAACCATTTAATTTAATTCTTATTAATGTCAATTGATATAAATATTTCATTTACCAATGAAATAGGGGAATAATACCAATCACTACACAATCCTATGATGTACTTAAACCATGATGTATACATCATTCATTATGATATAGTCAAGAACCTTGATATGTATAAATTAACTCCCTCATGCCAATGCATGGATGCATGTGAAGATCATAGGATGCAACTCAATGCACAGTTAGTTCCCGTGGATCATATGTCCTTTGATTTTAATCATAATTTTTATTTGTACTTTTTTGTTATTCACATGTGCATCGCAAAAGTATATGTCTAATTATTCATAGTTGGATTTCACATTATATGGTCTAGTTTTCCCAATCTAACCTAAATAAGATTGATAAATTCTTATCCAACCTCCATTTTTATGCTTTTTGGTAATTCAAAATACTATCAAATTTTAACTTTTGATAGTATATTTGAGACAATAAAGTAAAAATCAAAGACAAATCAGCATTCTTCAATCAAATTTAATTGAAAGATACTCCTTTAAAGGTCGAAATTAAATTAAAAATATGAATATTTTTAATAAAATTGATCTTTTATTATAAAAAAAAAAATATTATACATAAAACTTTTCACTACTCACAAAACCTCCTTAAAATAACAAAATTTTTAAGATACTGCAAATTGTTAAAGTACCTTCAAATATTATGTATAATATTTGAATGTACCAAAAAAATTGGGGTTAATGATTTTTAAAATTGTGATTAGTTATAACTAATGAATGATGAATAAGTTGTGATATTTTAATTTTTTGGGTTTTAATTCTCTAATTTTCATAGGAGTTGAACCCTAATAATTTAGAGTTGGTGGGAGGTAAGTAAAGCCTTAACAAAAATTGTTTTAGTTATGATTGAAACTCGGTTTCTCTCGAATGATTTGTTATTAACTAAAACTCATTAACCACTTGAGTTTAATTATTTAGTTAATTATGATATTTTATTATATTATTGGGCTATCAATTGAAAGTAATTTACCATATATTTAAATTGCGTTAGAAGCAACACAAAAAAATTGTTTTGACTCATTCAAATTATTTTTCACAATTTGGTTTTCTCATCTTAATTTTTCTATTTTAGATAATTTTTTTTTTCAAAATGAGATTTTCTAAGGAATTTTGTTTTTTAAAGTGAACAACTAACTTTAGTTAATAAAATAACTAATATCAATGATTGATTCCCTCACTTCATTAATGTTTCAATTCAGATGAATCAAATCCAAAAATTAAATATTTCAAAATCAAATTTGTTGAATGTGCTAAAAAATATACTACTATGGTGATTAATTTGAAAAAAAGGATAATGATTTTTTTATAATAAAAATAGAATTTTACAAAAAATAGTTCAAAAAAAATTATACATTTTCCCTTTTAAAACAATAATAATAAATGAAAATAGTGATTAACTCTGTATTTGTTTGGGTTCAAAATGGATGGTATCTGTGTTTCCACATCCGAGATAAAATGAGGGTTGCGAAACAATTGGGCCTTGCAAATATTACGGGTCGATGTTGGGGCCCATTCTAAAACCCTGCACATTCGTCCAATCACTCTCTTCCTCATTTCTCATTTCTCATTTCTTGCTTTACACTAAAACCCTCGCCTCTACTCAGCTTCAGCAACTTCAACCTTCTTCTTTGTTTTTTCTAGGTCGTTTCTTCAATGGCTACTACTCTTGCTCTCAGAAATTCTTCTTCTTCTTTCAAACGTCTTTCTCCTTTTCTCTTCTCTTCTCAATTCCACTCTCGTTCCTCTCTCATCAATGACAACACTCTTACTACTTCCTCTCCTCCTTCTCCTTCTTCCAATCCCTGGTGGAGATCCATGGCTACTTTCACCAGAACGTAACTCTCTCTCTCACTCTTCAATTTTTCATTATCACTATACTATCTATTTATTCTATTATTCTTATTCTTATTATTATTATGCTTGCAGAAAACCTCACGTTAACGTTGGAACTATTGGACACGTAGATCACGGGAAAACAACACTCACTGCTGCAATCACCAGAGTAACTATATGATTATTCTTTTTTCATTTCATTTTATTTTATATTTTCAATTTTGATGTGAAATGAGGCTGTGGTTTGAAATCAATTAGGTTTTAGATGTAATTATGTTTTTGAATTGCAGGTGCTTGCTGATGAAGGGAAAGCTAAAGCTGTTGCTTTTGATGAAATCGATAAGGCTCCTGAAGAGAAGAAAAGAGGGATTACAATTGCTACGGTTTGTACTTGTTTTATTGTTTACTTGTTCAGTGCAATTGATTTATTATTGTTTTTTTTTTGCTTTGTGAATCGATTGAACTGTAAATGTAATTGATTCTTGATGTATTGATTTTCAGGCTCATGTTGAGTACGAGACTGCTAAACGACATTATGCACATGTAGATTGTCCAGGACATGCAGATTATGTTAAAGTAAGATTTAAATTTGGTATAAAATATCTCCAAGAATTATATTATTTAGGATTTCATTTAATTTATATGCACTGACTTTATAGACATGTTTTACACTTCGTTGTCACATTGGAAATAGGCTTTCAGAATTGATGTTATGATGTTTTAAGACAGTGAAATATGATTGGACATCTTGTTTTATATCAAGGTGGCTAAGTTTTTAAGAAACAGTTGATTTTTTTTACCTAGAACTAGAATTGTTGATATGTAAGATGGTAGAATGAGATTAAGTAATTTTAAGTTTTAGCAGATGATTCTCATTATTGTCAAATTGGGTGCTTGTGTAGCTTTGTCCACTATTGAATATGCAAAGGAGAATTCAGATTAGTATCTATTTCTAATTCTAACAAAAATATTGAAGGGGAAAAATAGAAAGATCACTCCAAAACTTGTCATGGTTTTGCTGTGTGTCTCAGATAACTGCTATATCTTACATCATTAGCAAGTAGCAACTTTAGGCATGCCTTAATGTCCGATAAGGTGTTTCTCTAATAGTTTATTTAAGGTATATCATTACAATTCTTATTCATCAATGAGCCATTACACTATTGCATGAGGTATGCTTCTGCAATTTTGTGGTTGTGTAGATGCACATATTTAATAATTATGTTTTTTGTTGCAGAATATGATTACTGGAGCTGCCCAAATGGATGGCGGTATCCTTGTTGTATCCGCACCTGATGGACCAATGCCTCAAACCAAGGAACACATTCTTCTAGCTCGCCAGGTAGGTAGTCTATTAAAGTGGTTTGTTAACAATCGAAGCAAATTTTTAGTTCTGCAGTTACTTCCTTGCTTCTACATCAACACATATGTTATCTTTACATGAATTGTGCAGGTTGGTGTGCCATCTCTTGTGTGCTTTTTAAATAAAGTTGATGCCGTCGATGATCCAGAGTTGTTAGAGCTTGTAGAAATGGAGCTCCGCGGTAGGTGTTTCTTGAAGACTTCATCTTCCCTCCCTTTGTCCTATTCATCATAAGAATACACCTGCCTAACTTTCTGAAGTCCTCCTCATGTTTGTTAAAATTTGAACTGGATTTATGTTAATTATGTATCTGGCAGAGCTTCTGAGCTTCTACAAGTTCCCTGGGGATGAAATCCCAATCATTAGAGGTTCTGCATTGTCTGCTCTACAAGGTACAAATGAAGAGATTGGAAGAAAGGCCATTCTAAAATTAATGGATGCAGTTGATGAATACATTCCCGACCCTGTTCGCCAGCTTGACAAGCCTTTCTTGATGCCCATTGAAGATGTATTCTCAATTCAGGTAAAAGGGCGTGCAGTTGTGCATTCTTTTCTATTATCTTACTTTTTTTTTTAAGAATGCCAACTTATTGAAATAAAGATGAGCTAGGTTATTACAATCTTACAATATTTGTTAGTCTTGAGGTATTTTTAATCATTCACTATTAAGCCTTGCTGTTAACATTGACACAACAGTGTAACATCTATCGAATTTCAGTTGCATATGATACTTCAAACATATTGTTGTCTCAATTTTTTGTTCTATTTTTTAAGAAAGCGATAGAATATCAAAGTATCACAAGCTGCATTAGTTTATCTTGTATGTTTCAAAGCAAGATCATAATTAAAAGCAATAACCAGAACGCCGCGTCTGATGCTATGTATTTTAATTTGTGCTGTAGGGACGAGGAACAGTTGCTACTGGCCGTGTTGAACAAGGAATTATCAAAGTTGGTGACGAAGTTGAGGTTTTGGGGCTGATGCAGGTATGTTGATTGAGTCATTTCCTAGATTTACGGATGCCCTCAAATTCTCATTTATTGATTGCTGATTCTTTTTTGCTTCTATATTTTATTTACTATTGGTGGTGATTAGTATTTTGTTCTTAGATGGACATTGGTCAATTTTTATTTATCTGAGTTTTAATAAATTCCTTGCATTGTAATGGTGGTTCCTAAAACTAAGCTTTCCCTGGTAGGGTGGTCCTCTGAAAACAACAGTAACTGGAGTTGAGATGTTCAAGAAGATTCTGGATCAAGGACAAGTAAGTTACTGTTATCTTCATCTTAAGGGCTATTTTTATAGCATATATTAAACTAATATGAATTTTTACATTTCTTAGGCTGGTGATAATGTTGGTCTTCTTCTCCGTGGTCTTAAACGTGAAGACATTCAACGTGGTCAGGTTAGAACCAATGAATAAGCTTTTCCTCTTTGCCTCTTTGTTAGACACTGTCACAAGATTCTAGAGAACTGTATATTAATATGTACTTGTTTCAGTAAATAGTTGTAGAGTTTTCAATTTAAAATGAGAGTCAAGAAATCACTTTACTAACTTTGCTTTGTTTTGAAAAGGTCATTGCTAAGCCTGGTTCTGTAAAAACATCAAAGAAATTTGAGGCAGAGATATATGTACTCACAAAGGATGAGGGTGGGCGACACACTGCTTTCTTCTCTAACTATAGACCTCAGTTTTACTTGAGGACTGCTGATATCACTGGAAAAGTAGAGTTACCAGAAAATGTTAAAATGGTTATGCCTGGAGACAATGTTACTGCCGTGTTTGAATTGATTTTACCAGTTCCACTTGAAGCAGGTCAGGATATATAATTTAACAAGGATGCCATTTTTTTTTTGTACATACTAAAAGGTGTAGAAGGATTACGTTTCTGCATGTTACTCAATCTCCTCACATTTTTAGATATGCTGCAATGTTATTATGCATTTTATGCTAGAGTATGGAAAGTTTACTGCTTGCTGTTTGATTTTACAGGGCAAAGATTTGCCTTGAGAGAGGGTGGCAGAACAGTTGGTGCAGGTGTGGTGTCAAAAGTGCTGAGCTGATAAGCACACATGATTCAAATCTTTAGTTTGACACATTTGCAAAAGGGGTGGAAATCTTTGGGACCCTGCCTTTTCTAATGAAAATACAAACCCTGTGATAATTAATATTCAGCGGTGGTTGGATGAACGGAGTATACTTTAGAGAAGCTCATCTTCATGGTTCATTTTTGTAGTTCATAAATTGTCAACATGCATTTGATCGCTTGACACTGCCTGCTTTAAGAAAATAACCTGTGAATCGTCTCTTCATACATTAACAGACTGAGTCATAGATGTTGGGTTTTGCAAATCTTTATATTTGTTAAAATTTAAACATTATTTTGTTTTAAGCTTTATTAAATTCTACATCTATTGGTTTCAGAATTCAGATACCCAATAGATTGAAACATGATTGTCAGTTGTGGTTATGATATCTTGTGTCTGATATAGTTACTGATGTACAGGATTTGGGGAATTACCGCATTGCTCTTTATTATGAAAATTATCTAAAATGTAAGACTGAACTCTAGCATGTCCGTATATCTGCCATCTATACTATATTAACCCTCCATTTGGATCGGTTAAATGAGTTGATTGAATGTACGGGGGTTGCTGGGGTATCAGTTGGTTAAAGTTAAAATTGAGTAACAATTGAGAACCATCACTAGCCTATGAAAATTACATTGTACGTGATAAATTATTAAATCTGAAATCAGTTTATTTAAAATAGAGTGATTGATTTAAATGTCTACTTTCTAATCAATGCTCAATTTGCTTAATAGATTTGTAAGATACAGTACATTCATGTGCGACTGTGCATAAAGATCATGACATTTTAGATAATCTTTATAGGAGAAATGTAAATAACAACCTCTCCACCATACTTTATTGAACACTCCTTCTCTTATTGGAGATTCATACACTATGTAAATAGAAAATTAGAATTTTTTCCATTTAGGGTAGCGATTCAGGTTGTTAAGAGTCTCACATTGAATTATATAAGACCTTACAAAATGTTTATAAATGATAGTATCAGAGTCCGGTTTTTTAAACAATTCTCTTATTCCATCTTAGAATTTTGATTGAGTCCTACACAATCTCACAAAACCGACTTGTAAAGTGAGAATTACCCAAACTCCAATACCATCTTAGTATTACCTTAGACTCTACATAACCCCACAAAATTGACTTTTAGGGTGAAAAATACATACCATTTGTAAATATTTTGTCATACCACTCAGCATAAGTACTAAAAGAAAATCACTTGCTTGATTCCATAGCAAAATTATATATTACAAACTACAATACCAAGCAATGCTTCCTGCCTTAATTAAAACTGTGACAATAACTAAAACATACATTTGTTGATCTATGCCTTAAAATATTTCTTAGTGGAACTGTTTAGCCATCACCGTAGACATCCACATAACTAAGCATTACCAAGTTAACAATACAGCATTTCTGGTTCAAAAAACTACATATATGAAGATGTTACTCAACCAAGACTTAGCACTGCCACTGCTAACACTGCTGCAGAACCGAAGTAAATATCTCTAATGCTCTTATCGAGTTTCTGAATCATTTCTTCTTCTTTCAAATTCATTTTTCCTGCATTCTTGCTGATAAAGACAATCGTGGCCTTTAGCTTACTTACTGCCCAAGAAAGCCAAACCAACCCAAATCCTAACCCAGCGTTGAACAAGCTTGATGCAGAAAGAAGAACCCTTCCACAAGCTAGCTTACATATTACAGATAGTAGGACCGCGAGCCCGGTTCCAGCAATGCCAGCAGAAATTTGTGTAAGGAGCTCGGGAAGCTCAGGGCCGGATTTCTTCAGCGATGGAATTGCTGTTTTCCAACGTCGTTTCTTGTCAACCATCAATGACAGAAGGCTCTCACATGCATGTGAATGGTTCTTGTAAAGATCTCTTTCTTTGTTTATTTTCTTGTTTTTCTTTCGCGATGGTTTGAGTTTGACTTTCTCGGGACTGCAGAGCAAAGAAGTAAAAGTATTAACTTTATATCTCTTGAGCAAGAAATTACTATAAACAATTAGGCATTTTATAATACATAAGTTTGTTTTCTTAAATAGACTTTTAAAATTTAAAATACAGAAAAATGCAAGTGCACAACATTTAAATGCTAAACAAGGTTGGAAGATCAAAATAATTGTTGAGGTAGATTTCGGCATACCTCCTTAAAGGAGCAGTTAAGGTAGATTTCATTTTCATTATTGAGGAATGTCTCTGTCCTTCTGCTTCATTGATATTCACCCTGTCCATATATAGAATCTCAACAAAATCGTTTCTTGATAGAAAACTAACAATACAAACATAATGCAGTTCTTATTTTGATGTTAAAATCTTATGATTATATTATGGTTGATGCTAATCCAACCATCAACATATAGATTAAAATGGTTAAGCATTTGAACATATTTATACCTTCTGAATTGTGGAACAAGCATTGAGTGCTTTTCACCCATATGTAAGCTCTTTGACAAGTATGACTTAGCAACTACAGAAAGAAGATCTTTCATTTGAATCTCAGTACCCATGAATGTGATTTGACCATCTAAATGAACTGTAATCTTTGAAGTAAGAGCTGAATCTTGAAGAAAATAAAGCAAAGGCTTCTTGATGTCAAATTTATCATTAGGGTATAAAAGAGTTGAGTCACATGACAATTGTTGTTGAGGTTCATCAATGGCTGACGATTGCAATTTCATCAAATCTAACATCAACAAGGATATATTTGCGCCGTCTAACCCCGCTTCTGCCGTTCCAGACTTTAGGAGATCAGAAATTGTGTCATGCTTAGTGCATTGTTCAACAATGCCAAAACCTAATAGTACTGCATTTGTGCAGGATGCTGCAGTAATCAAGGTAAATAATGTTACTCAGAAGCCATAATAAAATAAAACATAAAAATAAACAAAGAATGTAGCAATATAAATCAAGCGTGTTTCGGTGGACCAATCCAACATATGGTTCACAACCTTCTTTGTCCTTATGGTTGAGACGGTGACCTGATTGATGTCGGTTTGACGAGTTTAGTTTTGAGGCACACATATTCGTTTTCCCTTGTTTTTATTGAACGGGCATCAATCAAGTCACTTTCTAAGTCCTAAGAATGAGGAGGACCATAAATTTCTACTTCCATGGGACGTTAGTCTTCATAGGAGTTTTAAAGAATTTTCAAGTACAAGTTCACAGTGGATCACTTATCAAAGTGGTCCACAGTAGAATTTGCCTATAAATCATCTCATGCATTCATCTACTCTCCTGTTTTCTTGCATCAATAATAAAGCAAACTGATCATATAGGCAAAATTACCTATGCAATCGTCTAAGTCATCATTTGTTTGTATCAGATAGGTTCTTTAAGTTTCAAAATGTTTGCACTGTTAACATTGTTTCGTATGATAATGACATGTATCACCTTCAACCTAATAATACTTCTACTTGTAAATGATAATTATTGAATGATTATCTAGCATTATAGAAAAATTAACCATAAAATGGTTAGATTAAACATACCTTGTGCATCAATTAACACAGGGCTTTGAGGTGAGGAATCAACATTGACAAACTGATTGTCATCAAACCATTTATTTTGAGTTTTCACTGACTCCACAGATAGACTTGGCTTAAGAAAAGGACACTGATAACTGAGCATGTCTTGTTTTGTTACAGAAGAAGGCAAGAATGTTTGACAGCCCTGTCTTGGAAAAAATATAAAAAACGAAACAACAAGCAATCAGTATATACAATTTTCCAGATTATATTGAGCAAGACTGCCATTAGTATGAGATTAAATTCAATCCATTCTCTATAACTGATAAGTTTTAGGTTTGAATGTGTATTTACTTTTTAGACCAAGTTTTATGGACATACACTCATAGAACTATTCAATTATATTTTATCATTGTGTCACTTTTTTATATTATTTCTCAAAATATCTCAAAAAATATCTACATAGTGATATTGATTGGATGTTTGGATAAAACTATTTTTTATATTAATACCACTGAATCTTTGTTTGCAACCATTGAAGCACATGTAATCTGCAGCCAAAGCTTTTACATAGATTCTCTGACTGATAGAGTTGCCTCTTGGGTCCAAAACAGATCATAGAGCGCACAGAATAGCACCAATTATCAATAACTTTTATTTTCATGAATTATGTTTTGTTAGTACAATAAAAGAGCGGAGGAATTACCTTGATATGAGTAGTGGAGAAGGGAAGTTCTTGTTGTAAGACAAGGCCTGGAGGGTAGCTATGAGAAGCCATGACACACAGCCTCTGCACCATTTTGTGTGTGAAGGAAAGCAGTTAATAGCTACAACATCATCCACTTATCCCTCGCAAATCCCAGAGAGATTTTCCTAATGTTATCATCCACTTGTTTAATTCACAAACTTCCAAAATAGTTGAACTAACGGCGTGCATGAGCTTAATAGTCAACATTGGAATTGGAATCTCATCTCATAAAGGCCAAAACAAAACCAGCTGCACTTCTCTTACATTTTCATCTTCATTATTTTTTTATCTCGCATTTTCATCTTCCTTGTTTTCTTTAAGATATTGGTGAAAAGAATGAACAGATTAACTCCATCATTTGGTTTATGTGATTTTGCCAAAAGTATTTTAGTATCTTAATTTTGTTAAGTTGTTTTTTTGTCTTCAAAATACATCAATTGATATACGAAAATAACATTTATATTTCTTTTAAAATCAAATTTATCTTTTATGTTAATAAATGTTTACACTAATAATTTTAATTTCAAATCAATTAAATTGAAATTTAAAATTCTCACAATTTTTTTAATAAATTAGTGTAATTTTTAAAGAGTTTTCATTACAATAGTCATAAGAACATAAATCTATAATTAAATTTTATAAAATAAATTAAACAAAATAAAATTTGAGTGATATAAATTTTAGAGTTTTTGAAATTAAAAGTAAAATTCTCTCAATTTATATCATGAATTAACATAAAAATTTGTTATGTTATTTTTTATATGATTGATACAAAATTTATAGTATCATTTTAAAAAATCCTAATTAAAAATTATTAAAATGAGATTATGATTAAAAATAGTTCAATAGTATAATTTTTACAAATATAAAAAAATTAATTTAATATTTTTGTATAAATTAAAAGATCACACAATGTATTTTACTTTTTTTTAAGGCAATTTTTTTAAAGTTCTAAAGTACAACTTTTGTCAAAATTGTTATTAATACAAACAAACTAAATTGTACAAACTAAATTGTACGCATTTGTTAAGTTGGACCATGTATTAAACATTTATATTTAATTGCATTTTTTATTTTCTTATTTTCATCAATTTGTAAATTTGATCATCTTATTTTAAAATAAACAATTTTTGTCCTAATATCGATTGTTTGTACTAATGAATAGTGACATGACATATTTTAAAGGATATGACATATGATATAAAAATATTGAATGATTAACATCTATAAAATTGCAACAAAACCCTCTATTTAAAAATTTCAATTTTAACTTTTAAAATTATTCATTTTAGTAATTTAATTAATAACATATAAAAAATCAATGCATTTAAATGATTCTACATGATAAAATTACATGTCACCTCATTTAAAATATATTAAATCATAATTTTTTAGTTAAATTATTTTTAAAAAATGACCAAAATTGTTGGATTTTATACAAATTAGTAAAAATAAAGGACTAAATATTTACATATTATTTTAAAAAATGATTAATTTAAATAATAGCATCAAACTTGTTAATAATTTGTACTAATTTTTCTATTCTAATAGTTATTTAGAATTTAGACTCATCTCATTTTTATTTTATATATAAAAATTTAGATATGTTTTTGTAAGAAAGAATTATAAAAAGAAATATTATTATTAACAATGCGACACTAATAATTATTTTATAACTATACTATACTTGTACTATACCATAATTGAACTATGTCTTTTTAAATTTTAATGTCAAAATATTATCACTTAATTACAACTCAAAGGGCAAAAGTTTATATAAATTTGATCATACAAATTCACCGAACCTAAATAAATCTCAAACTTAAAAAATATTAAGAGACAAATTCTAATATTAATGTCATCAATCGTCTTCATTTATAATTTAAATGATATTAGTTAAATAAAAAAATAAAATATACAAGTCGTATCAACATTTATCGACTATTTTATTAAGTGGTAAGCGTAGAAGTCTTCCACTAACAGAGCAATGGATTCTAGTAACAGTGGAGAATCGTCAACGATCGTAAAAGTTTCTCAACAGTTAAAGATCACGAACTACTCGTTGCTAAAAGGAATTGGAAGCGGGAAATATATATCATCGGAACCGTTTTCAGTGGACGGAAACGATTGGGCGATCTATTTTTACCCAGACGGCAAGAACGAAGACTTCAACGCTGCCTACGTGTCAGTCTTCATCGTCCTCATCAGTGACACCGGCAAGGATGTTAAGGCACTTTTCGAATTGGTTCTGTTGGATCAAACCGGAAACGATAACGATATGGTTCATAGCCAATTTCAAGGAACGCTTCTAAGGGAGGCTTACACGATGAGATACCCCGGTAGTATGTGGTATGTTTCCTTCAATTTCAGTCACGTCTCAAATTTAATGGACCTCACATCTGATTAGAAATATTTTATATATTAATTATTTATATATTATTAATTAAATTATAAAAATAAATTCAAAAGTTGGAATTTAGATTTTTATAAGATTTTATTGTAGTTTTATGAGTATTAATAATTTATTATCAGCTTATTATATATTACGTTGCATAAAATATATCACATTATATTTTTTAATTAAAAAATTCAAAAGAAGAAGTTGAATTTTAAAATAGAAAGACAAAAAATATAATTAAACTTGAAATTTAAAATCAAGTGACTAGGGTTAGTTAACAATTATTTGTTCTACAAAACCTAAATTCAAATAATGACGGAAATAATTTCATTAGTTAAATTTTACGTATCTTTCAACTAAAATCTAAATTACAAAAGCATCATTTCCTACCATTAAAACTAGAGAGAATTTAAAATTTAAAGATTAAAAAATAATTAATTATAATAATAATAATATAAAACTTTTTTTTTATAAATAAATATTCATATATTAGTTGTTATGTTGGTTTTTTTCTCCATTATAAGTTTCAGTTGTACTATACAACAATCATCCGGGAAACATTTTGATTTTATATTAGCAATACATTTAAATTGAACTCTTCTTATATTATCTTGTGACTACATAAAAGAAAATGGGAATGTTTTATTTTAGACTAGTTATACACTCTCGTTTATACCATATTGCCATGTGTGTCTTAGGCCAGGTTTAACAGAGCAAATGCTATTGTTAATATATTTGATTTGAGATCGGGTGTTTCAGGGGTTACAAGAAGTTTATCAAGAAAATAGATCTCGAGTCATCAAACTTTCTTAAAGATGATTGCATCTACATCAATTGTACCATTGGTGTTGTCAAGACACACATGGAGGAACATGCTTCGTTCACCATATTGCCATAGCTTTATTTTATGTACTAATTATTAATATTAATATAGACAAATAGCAAAACCAAGTAAACTATACTTTGTTCATAATTGTAATAAAATGTTGACACTAGGTAGTTAGTTATATTAGGACTAATATTGGAATCTCAAAATTGTGACATTTGAATAATTTGGAAGTCTAAGTTTATGAACTAGATAAATTATTTCTCAAGTTGAATCATGTCATCCGAATTTCTCTCTTTGTCAATTATTTCTTTTATTTGTGTTGAGATGCCATGTTAAGTGACACAATAGTTTGATCGTATATAAGGTGTGTCACATGAAGCATTTTGACGTCAAATGACTATAATTTTACATTGAAATTCCTCAATGACTTGGCTTGTTATCAATTGAGAGTCACTTTTTGCATACAACTCTCTCGCTCCTACTTCTCAAGATAATTTAGACTTTATACTCTACTTGATTATTGTTGGCTTTAATTTCAAAACGCAGGATTGTTCAATCAGCATTCCCTCTGGGTTTTCAAGGATAATGTTAGATCCGCTTCCTTTCAAGTTATATGCTTTGGTAACTGATAGAGTCCTCGACTGTAGTCTTTTTTATTGAGGTGATGATGAGAGCTCGACTATTAAATATGGAAGCACTTGAGCTTTGATGGTGACTCTTGGTACCAATGAGACACTGTATTCAAATAACTTAACGAGCCAAGTCAACATTCTTCAGGCTAGATCTGACTTTCTGAAGAATTTGACGAATAGGATAATTCGTTCGAACCACTACTTTATGGCTCTAAAAGTAAGGATCGAGTTGTCGTAATGATTACAAAGGCTAGACATTCTACCTTTTGACATCTAATTTCAACTCATTTGAACATTTTACGAACAAAATAAATAATCTTTTGTTCGTCGTCTACTTCTTCAACTAGGACTAAATTCAATATTCTTACATTAAATAAATAACTTTGATGTTGAAGTCATTTCAATAGTTTTATATTAAAAAAATTATTTATGGTTTAAAATGATTGAAAAATAAAGATGTTATCATTATTTTAGATTTGGTTTTAGACCAGTAACAACTCAAACAAATCATCCTTTCCTCGAGAGAAGGTTTTCCATGTTTTATAGAATATTATGAACTTTTGAAGTTACTAAAAGCTAAAGCGTATTTGCAAGTATAAAAGTGGGTTGACATTTTCACAAGTCCCAACAATTTTAACTGAAACACGCATTTATGTGGCATAATCAGAAGCATACATTTTTAGTTATTTACTTGTGTTAGTATTAGATAATTGTCAATTTAACATAATAAATAAAAGTGACGGATGTTTAAATAAATAAAAAATTAACTAAATTTTTTGGATGAATTATAAATTAAAGTGACCGTGACTTAAACGTTTGGAGACTAAAATAATATTTTACTTAATTTATACAAACAGTACATACAATTTTTAATTATGTAAAAAAAGAATATTTTTTATTTGAATTTGTCTTACTTATTGTTAGTATAAATCATTTTTATTTTACACTCTAATTCAAATGTTGACGATTATGATAATTATTTTAAAATTCATGATTAATATTTGGTAGTAAAACTCTGTACCGCATACGATTAACCTCTTTTTGTTTACCGTTATGTGGCACGTGTTTGTTTGTAATGAAAGCGAGTGGTCCGAGACAGGTAGATGCACGTCTCATCAATAATTAATGAACTCTATTTTCTCATGTCCCAATTTTCATTTTATAAACTTCAAAACTAAAATATTGTTTAGATTTCATAAAGAAAAAATAAAACTTATTTAAAGGCATGCGTATTCATGAACTATGTTATGTTGATGTTATAAGCCTTTATTCGTCATTTCATTTTTGAGTTTTCTTCTTTCATTCTTCCTTCTCTCTTTCTCTCTCCCTTCGACTCGTTCGAAACCCTAGAAATTCATCTTCCATAATCTGACAAATTTTCTTCACAGAACCCTAGATTTCCTCGTCAAAACCTCACTTCCCCAAATCAGATACCTCAATTCGTACCCAATTTCCCGCATCGATCCCAATCCCTTCCGTTTTCTCAAACCCCTCATTCGACGACGTTTCCGTGCGATTCAATTAAAAAGATTCCCGATTCCTTTGCAGTGGCTCTCGCATGGGTAAGATTCTCCGAGAAACCGCAAAGCCATCATCCAATTCATGGTCCCCATCTCCCTCATCGGAACCGGCGACAACCTCGTCAGCTTCGATCACGGAAACAGTGAGGGGTTCTCACCAGTTCAAGATCACGGGGTATTCGTTGTCGAAAGGGATCGGGATCGGGAAATATATAGCGTCGGATATATTCTCGGTTGGTGGGTATGATTGGGCTATCTATTTCTACCCTGATGGGAAAAGCGTTGAGGATAATGCTACCTACGTGTCCCTCTTCATTGCTCTTGCTAGCGAAGGAACCGATGTTAGGGCTCTTTTTGAGTTGACCCTTTTGGATCAGAGTGGGAAGGAGAGGCATAAGGTTCATAGCCATTTCGAAAGGACTCTTGAAAGCGGGCCTTATACCTTGAAATACCGCGGTAGTATGTGGTAGGTTCTCACTTTTTATTTTTAAATTTTTTATTTAAAATTTTTTTATTTAAAAATTTAATTTTTAATTTGCCTCCTTTTGTTTTGGTTGGAAAAAATATATATCTTTTTGCCATATGGGCTTCAAGGTTTATTCAATTATTGTATGTTATCTTACGTGTTAAACCTTTGTGATTGAGTTCATCCTATATGTTGTAGAGGACAAAGATGTGAGATAATTTTCAAATGAAGTACTAATTAGGTAGCTATTATAGGGTGTGGTATGATTGTACTATTTGTAGATGGAGTAAGTTTAGGTGAATGATTCGAGGGATGAAATGTTTGCTTGGCTGCTCCGACAACGTGGTAGTGTGGTTGGTTGTTGTGGAAAAGTGATGAATGGAATACTAATTTTGAGAGGAAGGGTTGGGGAAGGGATCATATTATTTGATTGGCATGGTGTGTGTGTGTGTAGTCTTGTATAAATTTTGCACAACGAATCTTAAAACTAATGCTTTGGTTAATGCTGATTATTTAATATTTTGTGTTTCAGGGGTTACAAAAGGTTTTTTAAGAGAACGGCTTTAGAGACATCAGACTACCTTAAAGATGATTGCCTCTCTGTAAATTGTAGTGTTGGTGTTGTGAGGTCACGCACGGAAGGCCCGAAGATATATTCCATTGCAATACCACCTTCTGACATTGGCCAAAAATTTGGTCAACTTCTGGAAAGTGGAAAAGGAAGTGATGTGAGTTTTGAAGTGAATGGTGAAATTTTTACTGCTCATAAATTGGTGCTGGCAGCACGTTCACCTGTTTTCAGAGCCCAGCTTTTTGGTCCTATGAAAGATCAGAATACCCGGTGTATTAAAGTTGAAGACATGGAAGCTCCAGTTTTTAAGGTTTTACTTAATAGTTACTATCTTAAATATGTTCAGTAAACTGATTCGTGTTATAATGATGGCGGATTAAATTTTTTCTGTATTGTTTTCATGGGGAGGACATGCCACTGTTTTGTCTTTTGTAACTAAATACACTTCTGAAATAAGTGGTGACTATTTGGTTTCCAACTTTCCATACAATTACAACTTCCAAGATTTGTGTCTAATGAAAATGTAGCAATACTTAGCTTGATAACCATGCAGAGCAAAAATGCATGTAGAGTGACTTGACGGTTGTGCCTTTTCTCTTGTTTGCAGGCACTGCTTCATTTTATGTACTGGGATTCACTGCCTGACATGCAAGAACTTACTGGAATGAACTCAAAATGGGCAACAACCTTGATGGCCCAACATCTTCTTGCAGCTGCTGATCGGTATGCCTTGGAGAGGCTTAGGCTTATCTGTGAAGTGAGTCTATGTGAAGATGTTGCAATAAATACTGTGGCTACGACTTTAGCCTTGGCAGAACAGCACCACTGTTTCCAGCTGAAAGCAGTTTGTCTCAAGTTTATTGCTACTTCCGAAAATCTCAGAGGTATGCTTTTCTTATCTAAACTTATACACTCAACTCAGTGGTACAGAAGCGTGAAGGAATCATATGGCTTTGCTTTGTGGTCATCCTTTTCCATTTACTGCCAATTTATCCATGCAATGCAGTTCATTGATTGCTCCAAGTTGACGCCCATGTCTAGTATGACTAGTTAATTTGAATCAGCAAATGATATTTAATAAGTTGATACTTTTATCTCACCTCATTGTGAGGGGCTTCTTCCTTTCTGCTTCCTTATTCCTACTCTAAAAATTCCTTTTAGTATGTCTATCTTCCAGGATATTTTAACTTGGACGAAATGTTTGTTATTTTCATATTTTAAACATGTTTGCAGTGAACACATCTAATTGATAGATATCACCGTAGCCCTTGAAATTTTATCTGGAGTCTGGACTAAATTGAACAAATTCGTTGATATCAATTACCTTTTTACTCTTCATCCAGAATTATTATTATTAACGGAACTATTTGTATCTTTTTGAATCTTCAGCTGTAATGCAAACTGATGGATTTGAGTACTTGAAGGAAAGTTGCCCATCTGTTCTGACTGAGCTATTGGAGTACGTGGCTAGATTTACCGAGCATTCGGACTTCATGTGCAAGCACAGGAATGAAGCAATACTTGATGGCAGCGACGTTAATGGGAGGCGGGTGAAGCAAAGGCTTTAGTGTGAAGTGAACACTGAGCAGAAAGCCTTAGTGTGAAGTGAACACTGAGCAGCTTTCTGCACAACCCTTCTACTCTTTTTTAAATGATAGCGTGTGCCATAGTTAGAGGGAGGATGACGATGATCGTTTATAGGATTAGAGGCAATTTTTACTTTACTTAGCTTATTCATGTGTAAGAGATGTAAATGTAATTTGTTGTGCTGGTGGTGCTGTTATTGTTCTGTTAGGTTTCTGTAATATCTTCGGCATTACTTTTTATTTGGAAAAACATTTGTTTGAAAATATTGATGCTCCGTATGTGTTTTTGTATTCTTTTATTTTGGACATTCTGAATGTTTCTTCAATCGAGCAGCGCCAATTTCTTTTATTGTCAAAAAATTGGGAAGAGAAGGAAAATGCAGGGACTTTAGCATTTATTATGTGCCTAGCAAAAAAAAAATCTTTGAACATTGTATTTTTAGAAGTCTAAAAATGCTAATATTTAACCTATAATTTTGTGCTCATTCAAAGAGAGTTTCATCACCAACAACGGTTAGGTGTAAATTGTTATTGGTCGGGTGATATTCGAGTTTAATATGTGGTGGAAATTATTATTGATCAAAGTTTCCGTGCCTATTAGTTGATTTCCAAATTATTCAGGATAAATTCTTTATTGTTTGATATTTTAAATAATTACAAAAATCATATATCATTGATATTTTAAATAATTACAAAAATCACATTTCAAACTTTCAATATGTGTAATGTCGTAGATTTAACTTATGGAAACTTTAAGGATTATAGACGTTGTCTTTTAAGTAGATGTTGATTTTCTTCATTAGGTAATGATTTAAGTCATATTAGTTCAATAAAATAAAGAAAAATAACTAAATATGTGTTTTATATTAAAATAATATTAATTATGTTACAGTGTTATTTATAAAGATGTAGAGGATCCTAGACTATTTAAAGTAAAAACAAGTTAAATATACTAATATTTTTAGTCTTATATATAGAAACAACTTGAATATACCTATATTATTAGTTAAAAATTTAACTATACTTTCGCCTATACAAGTATACTGATTTTTGTTTAGCTTCTATAAATTGTTTTTTAGTCCTCATATGTATATATACATCTATTTTATTTTTGGTCTTTTACAAAATTTATATTTATTGAGTTTTTTCAAAGAAATATATTTATTGATATTGATCCTTAAAATATATAGAATATTTGATTTTAATCCTTAATTTAAAAGTAATGTTTCAAAGATAAATTTCAAAATGAATATTTCAAAGATCAATTCAAAAAAATACAACTAAAAAAATTAAGATGAACAACTGTAGAAAAAAATTTCAGTTATTATTATTTTTTCTATAAAAAAATATTTAATATAATAGTTATTATTATTGTTTAAAATTATATATAACCTATTTATAAAAAAAATAAAAATATACATCAACCAAAAAATTAATTAAATTAAATAATGAATATAGTGGAGGCTTGAGCAATAGCATTGAGCAAGGTTAAATTCCTGAACCCTTTCCGCTTTCACTTTCACTCTTCCTACTTGTTCTTCCTCACGGCCAAAATGGTAAGCTTTCGTTTCTCCCTTCGTGTTTCTTCTCTGTGCTTTCTCCTTGTTCGTTTCATTAAGTTTCTCTTCTTCTCGGTGTTTTTTGTCTGTAGTTGTTCTTCTCGTACTTCAAAGATTTGGTTGGAAGAGAAGTCACGGTAGAACTCAAGAACGATTTGGCCATCAGAGGAACATTGCATTCTGTTGATCAATACCTCAACATCAAGCTCGAAAATACTCGTGTTGTTGATCAAGACAAGTACCCTCACATGGTATCTCTCTCTAGGGTTTATTATTATCTTTATATTTTAGTTTTGGTTTTATTCTCGTTAGCTGTTTTATTGTATGAATTTTAGGTAGCAGATGTAGGGTTTTTGATGTGTTGAAATTCAATTTGGGATTGAGATTTAATAGTCTTCGAATTAGCCATTGATTGATATTTCTCAATTCCTATATACTTAGGGTTTTTTTTTTTTTTGGATAAAATTATGATATATGGATATTTGGTATTTGTGTAATTAAGACCTGTGGTGTGATGCTGATGTTAGTGGTCTGAGGCAACTCAATCCAGGATACCTTTCACCCTCCCTTGTGCATGTGTTTAGCCAAATATGAAAGAAAAAAAATTAAGGTTTTAATTTTGTATTCTTAAATTGAAAAGTTGTTATAGTGAGTGTTTGTTGATCGTCAAGGTGTTTGTGAACTTAGGGATAAAAGTGGATTAAATATAATAAGACTGAATATTTGTGTACTGGTTTTCTTATTTATCGGTTAATTTTGAAATATTAATTTAGTTCTAGATCTTGGTTATGATGTCGATATGATTTGGAAATTCAGGAAAAAAAGGAGAACTATGCTTAGGGGATTTTTAAATGCCACTTTTGCATAAAGCTGAAAATAAGGAGAACTATGCTGTTTGCAATCACTGTTTATGCAGGACTTTTTCCTTGACCTGCCCATGACTCAAATTATGTTCTTTTTACCATTCTTCAACTCACTAGTATTGATATTTAGCTCATGATCTGCATCAGGTTTTAGTTTCTGTGTGATTGAGAGAGGGACGGGGTGCAAGTTTCTTGTTTAAACTCATCATGGGTAGTATAACACTTCAACTGAGAAAAAAATAAAAATGTAGAGGAAAAAAAATATGATTATGTTTGTGAACCTTTCTATTCTATATCCTAACAGATTACTATGATTTGATTATAGTGCTATGCTAAATTATCTGGATTTTATTTGTATATTCTGTATTTTAGATATTAATCAAATCCCAAAGGATGTGGAAATTTGTTGGTCCTTTGGGTGAAACATTAAAGATGAGATTTTACATTCCTCACTTTCATGGTTGATCTATCCTTTGTTACTCTTTTTCGAAATTCCTGTCTGTCTGTTAATATGATATGGATGTACATTGAATGTGTATGTCGAAATAGTTGCCACTGATCAGTTGCTTTCATTACTTTGATCTATTGTAAATGTTATGGCTTAAAGAATTTATTCTAGGAGATGATATTTTTTACTTCATCAACATTTACATAGTAGGAGAAATTTGTGGTTTAGAATGTGGTTTTTGAGTTAACCACATTTAAAATGCCTAGGTATGCTGCTATGATAGGATGGATAAATGATGAATTTTTAAGGATATCATTGCAAAAGTTTTACAGAATTAGCTTCGGCTTTGAGGAACTTAACTAGAGAATAAACTAAAATTGATTCAAATTTCTCAATTAAAATGTAACTTTCTTGAAACCAATTAAAACTTAATTTTCTTTTCCGGTAAATTTTGTGATATTTACCTCCCTCAATTTGATTGATCGAACTAGCTTTAGATTTTATTTTATTTTGATTCTTCATGTTAATATTAGTCAGTAACATGTTGTTTGGTGTCAGCTTTCTGTAAGGAATTGCTTCATCAGAGGATCGGTGGTTAGATACGTACAATTGCCTCCAGAAGGGGTGGACGTTGAACTATTGCATGATGCCACAAGGAGAGAAGCTCGGGGTGGTTGATTTCGATATTCCTGTAATGTATCTTTGTATGAGAATTCGTTAGGCTCAGTAATCATGGATGTTATTTTTCCTACCAAAGAATGAAACTATTACTAATGTCAAAGGCTATGTAACTGAACCATTGTTCTGTTCTATTGTGACAAAGTGACACTAGCGTAATTAGCTTTGCTTTACCCTCCCCCCCTTATGCATATATTTATTTCAGTTATTATTATTTTTTCTATAAAAAAATATTTAATATAATAGTTATTATTATTGTTTAAAATTATATACAACCTATTTATAAAAAAAATAAAAATATACATCAACCAAAAAATTAATTAAATTAAATAATGAATATAGTGGAGGCTTGAGCAATAGCATTGAGCAAGGTTAAATTCCTGAACCCTTTCCGCTTTCACTTTCACTCTTCCTACTTGTTCTTCCTCACGGCCAAAATGGTAAGCTTTCGTTTCTCCCTTCGTGTTTCTTCTCTGTGCTTTCTCCTTGTTCGTTTCATTAAGTTTCTCTTCTTCTCGGTGTTTTTTGTCTGTAGTTGTTCTTCTCGTACTTCAAAGATTTGGTTGGAAGAGAAGTCACGGTAGAACTCAAGAACGATTTGGCCATCAGAGGAACATTGCATTCTGTTGATCAATACCTCAACATCAAGCTCGAAAATACTCGTGTTGTTGATCAAGACAAGTACCCTCACATGGTATCTCTCTCTAGGGTTTATTATTATCTTTATATTTTAGTTTTGGTTTTATTCTCGTTAGCTGTTTTATTGTATGAATTTTAGGTAGCAGATGTAGGGTTTTTGATGTGTTGAAATTCAATTTGGGATTGAGATTTAATAGTCTTCGAATTAGCCATTGATTGATATTTCTCAATTCCTATATACTTAGGGTTTTTTTTTTTTTTGGATAAAATTATGATATATGGATATTTGGTATTTGTGTAATTAAGACCTGTGGTGTGATGCTGATGTTAGTGGTCTGAGGCAACTCAATCCAGGATACCTTTCACCCTCCCTTGTGCATGTGTTTAGCCAAATATGAAAGAAAAAAAATTAAGGTTTTAATTTTGTATTCTTAAATTGAAAAGTTGTTATAGTGAGTGTTTGTTGATCGTCAAGGTGTTTGTGAACTTAGGGATAAAAGTGGATTAAATATAATAAGACTGAATATTTGTGTACTGGTTTTCTTATTTATCGGTTAATTTTGAAATATTAATTTAGTTCTAGATCTTGGTTATGATGTCGATATGATTTGGAAATTCAGGAAAAAAAGGAGAACTATGCTTAGGGGATTTTTAAATGCCACTTTTGCATAAAGCTGAAAATAAGGAGAACTATGCTGTTTGCAATCACTGTTTATGCAGGACTTTTTCCTTGACCTGCCCATGACTCAAATTATGTTCTTTTTACCATTCTTCAACTCACTAGTATTGATATTTAGCTCATGATCTGCATCAGGTTTTAGTTTCTGTGTGATTGAGAGAGGGACGGGGTGCAAGTTTCTTGTTTAAACTCATCATGGGTAGTATAACACTTCAACTGAGAAAAAAATAAAAATGTAGAGGAAAAAAAATATGATTATGTTTGTGAACCTTTCTATTCTATATCCTAACAGATTACTATGATTTGATTATAGTGCTATGCTAAATTATCTGGATTTTATTTGTATATTCTGTATTTTAGATATTAATCAAATCCCAAAGGATGTGGAAATTTGTTGGTCCTTTGGGTGAAACATTAAAGATGAGATTTTACATTCCTCACTTTCATGGTTGATCTATCCTTTGTTACTCTTTTTCGAAATTCCTGTCTGTCTGTTAATATGATATGGATGTACATTGAATGTGTATGTCGAAATAGTTGCCACTGATCAGTTGCTTTCATTACTTTGATCTATTGTAAATGTTATGGCTTAAAGAATTTATTCTAGGAGATGATATTTTTTACTTCATCAACATTTACATAGTAGGAGAAATTTGTGGTTTAGAATGTGGTTTTTGAGTTAACCACATTTAAAATGCCTAGGTATGCTGCTATGATAGGATGGATAAATGATGAATTTTTAAGGATATCATTGCAAAAGTTTTACAGAATTAGCTTCGGCTTTGAGGAACTTAACTAGAGAATAAACTAAAATTGATTCAAATTTCTCAATTAAAATGTAACTTTCTTGAAACCAATTAAAACTTAATTTTCTTTTCCGGTAAATTTTGTGATATTTACCTCCCTCAATTTGATTGATCGAACTAGCTTTAGATTTTATTTTATTTTGATTCTTCATGTTAATATTAGTCAGTAACATGTTGTTTGGTGTCAGCTTTCTGTAAGGAATTGCTTCATCAGAGGATCGGTGGTTAGATACGTACAATTGCCTCCAGAAGGGGTGGACGTTGAACTATTGCATGATGCCACAAGGAGAGAAGCTCGGGGTGGTTGATTTCGATATTCCTGTAATGTATCTTTGTATGAGAATTCGTTAGGCTCAGTAATCATGGATGTTATTTTTCCTACCAAAGAATGAAACTATTACTAATGTCAAAGGCTATGTAACTGAACCATTGTTCTGTTCTATTGTGACAAAGTGACACTAGCGTAATTAGCTTTGCTTTACCCTCCCCCCCTTATGCATATATTTAAAAGAAATGTCAAAACGTAAGGAATTGGGCAAAACAAGTATAATGCACAACATATGTAATGTTTAGAACATCAGGTATCTAAAGTGATGATTCACATGTCTAGCCAGATGCAATGCACAACATATGTAATGTTTAGAACATCAGGTATCTAAAGTGATGATTCACATGTCTAGCCAGATGCAATGCACAACATATATAATGCATTTTACTAGTTTTAAAAATACTTTTGTTTTGTCTAATAATTCTTACTTTTGATTCGGTTAATACGTGTTAGTAATTGCCATTATTTTAAATTTAAAAAATAAAATAAAATTTGAATACAGAAAAGTTCATAGTAAAAGAAAAATGACTTTGTTTATTGTTATTGTTTAACATGTGAATACTGAATTCTTGTCACAAGTTCGATTGTGTCTATGTATCACGAGAAATTTTATTTGCCAAATCGGAAAGTGAAATATAGAATCTTAATGAGAATTCCATTGTCCAAATCGTTTGATATGGATTAAATAGTCAAATGTCTATATGGATCAAACTGTTATCAATGTTTTTTCTTTTTGTATTAAAAGAGATGGTAAATTTTACCATAATTAATTCACAATTGTAAGGTTCAAACTCAAGACAATATGTCTAATTTAACAATATCAACATTTGTCAGTTGAGTTAAGATTTAAGGACATAGTCATCAATGTTTTGATAACATGAATGTGGAAAATTCTTAATTGTGAGGAAAATCACATACTAGTATATTGAATATTGTTCTCAACTGGTCCAAGACCCTTTCTTCTTTCCTTGTCCCCTAATGCAATCGCCCTTTGTAAAGCTGTCATTTTCTCCAAAAACAAAGAAAGAAATATGAATAAGAACAAACCCGATAATACAAGATAAAACAAGAACAACACTCACACAAGAGGACAACATACAAAGACAATAATTGACACTGCGACATGCGGCGAGCTCCCAAGTTTCTATAAATCTTTGTTGGGCACTGATGTTGTCGTCAGTCGAAAGAACAAAAAGTCAAATAACGTCAAAATTTGAGCCTTGAGGATAACTCAAGTACTTCAGTCGAGTAACTAGGCCCCTCTTATTCTGGAGAAAATGCTTATTCGACAAGAAGAATGGGAATAAAGGGATCATTGTTTCAACAACGTCCCTAACTTTGTCGACGACAAGAGTGTCGTCACTGTTGAGCACCTATTCCAGTACCACAACCTCATTTTTTACCCTCTCGGTTAAAGTGCAGACAACATGATACTTGTCCTTGAAACTACATTGAGAGTCTATATAAGAGGCAAATAAATGTTTGGTCTGCTTAAAGAATACCCAAATATGCCGGTAGTATCCTCTTTCCAAAGAAGATCGAAAATAGAGAAGAAGGTCTTCAAGTACGCTAAGGAGTTTGAGAGAATCTGTGAGGGTCACAAATCGTGGTGCTAAAATACGTCATTCTCGAAATCGATAAAGGGCAACCAAAAACCCATATTCCTAAATACGACTTTATATAAGGGGGTTGAGATCATGGGATATTTGGGGCATATGCGCTTGTTGTTTTCTAAGGCCAACATTTTTCAGTCTACGGCCTCAACATCCACATTGGTGAACCCATCACCATCCTTAGGGGAAAAATGGACACCACCCTAAAAGGTTCACGAATTACCCAAGTATAGCTCTACTCATCGGGTGAGAGAATGAAGTTGTGTAGAGAAGATGTCCCATTTATCATGTCGACCTGAAAGGCAGAAGAAGATAATGAATTCGAAGTCCAAATCCTCCTTTAACCGTTGTTCTCAAAGTTAAAATGTTAAAAGGGGAGACATAGTGATAACTCACGACTGATACAACGAAGTAAGAAGATCGTCACCGATCACCACCGTATTAGTTCGACAAAAACTCAACCTATATAAATATCTTTTTAAAAATGCCTTTCTAACGTGACGAGTACAAAGCTAGTTAGACCACCTCAAACACAACGGCCAAGTCGATTATAAAAACTACTCGTACATCTTCTACGACGAATACACTTCATCATATCAAGAAACCTCTTTATACTAGTTCTCAAATAATTGCCTCGTCCCTTCGACAAATGACTTGGGGGCAACTGTTTCAGATTGACCCTAGTCCAATTCATCTACTCAAATCGACCCGACTCAGCTTCTGAATCTGAAGGCATCCAATTAGGGTTCTTGGCTGCAACATTTATACCTAGTGCCAACGGTTACAACGCGACGATCTTGCCGTTTCCGCTTGCCCCTTCACTCACGTTGAGACTAGAGTCTATATAAATAGTGTCTCCAGCATCGAAGAAGGTACACATTTTTTCCTTACCCTATACCTCTTACTTCTCGAATTAATACTTACTTGAGTGTCCACCATCGTCTTAGGTCTGATTCGGATCAAATACATTACAAAATTGAGATTCTTAAAATACATTTTATTTTATTCACTGTTAAAAAAAATAGAGTACATTTTATATCTTTAATAGAATCAGTTGCAATGGGAAAAGAAGTAGCTAGCAATATAGCATAACTTAATCCAATCCTAGAGTGAATGAACTAAACATAGCCACCATTGACACGAATAACTTGACCATTAATCCATTCAGAAGCATCAGTGGCCAAAAACCCAACAACAGAAGCAATATCTTTCGTCTCACCGAGTCTTCCAAACGGACTCTCTTCCACAGCTTTCTTCACCGACTCCTCACTCTTCCCCTCGAAAAACATCTCCGTCGCAACAGGTCCCGGCGCCACGCAGTTCGCCGTAATCCCCGTTCCCTTCAGTTCCTTTGCCATAATCTTCACCATCGCTTCCACCGCCGCCTTTGACGCCGTGTACGCCCCGTAACCAGGCTTCAACGCCTCCACTAATGAAGTCGTCAACAGTATGATTCTGCCTCCGCCGCCGCGCTTTAACCTGTTCGCTGCCTCCTTCCCGCAGAGAAACGCTCCCCTTGCATTCACGTTCATGATGCGGTCGAAGCTTTCAACGGTCGTGTTCTCTATCGTAGGGTACTTGGCGTCGAGAACGCCGGCTGAGTTAACTAGGATGTGAACCGGCGAGTTGAAGGCTTGCTCGGCGGAGTCGAAGAGAGACTTCACTCCATCTGGATCTGACACGTCAGCGTGGACGATGATGGCTCGTGGAGTGGCTTGGTTGGCGTTGATTTCGGCTGCGACTGAATCGGCGCAGTTGGAGTTTGAAGTGTAGTTGATTACGAGTCTGGCGCCGAGCGAAGCTAGGTGGAGTGCGATTTCTCGTCCGATTCCGCGGGAAGAGCCGGTGACGATGGCGACTCTGTCGTGTAGCGATTGAGAAGCCATTAAACGGATGGATGTGGTGCTGAGCTGATGAATAACTTCACAGCTTCAAATTGGCTTCATGTTATTCACATAAATACACTCTCGTGTCTCGTGTGGACTCAACAATTTCGTTATTATTTGGGCACGTTAAAAAAATAAATTATATATTTTTTAATTATGTTAAAATTATATATTATTCAGTTTTTTTTATGTGTGTGATCAAATAATATGTTTAAATTTTTATGACCACACAACAATTATTCTAAATAGAGAAATGTTGCAACTCAATATTTGAAAAATAGTTTACGTAACCTCATAAGCAATAGAAAATATTGGTCTTTAATAAGAGAGTGTATATCTTGAGAAATGGAGATAGTAATTTTATAAATGAGATATGTTTATGAATTGATAAGAACAAAAAGAAAAAGATAATATAGATGTTGTATAAGTATAAAAAAAACTGAAATATATATCTAAGCAATATTACTAATGAAATGTAAGTATGTAAGTGATGAATGTTATATCTTGTCTTAATTTTTTTTTTCTTCAAGGATCTTGTCTTGGTCTTTGAGATTTTCTAAAAAATCTTAGTTCTTTTTGGGTCAACATTATCTTACCTTAGTGTTAGGTGATATATTCGATTGAAATTTCAAATGAATTTAATATACTTTTTTTGTTATAAATATCAATTTCAAATGAATTTAAAATATTTTTTTGGTTATGATTTTAAAATACTTTAAAGAAAATAAATAATTTTTAAAGTATTTAATTGAGATTATCAAAAAAAATTAATTATAAAAATGTAATGTTATGTGATTGATATTTTTCACAATTTTTAACGTATATTATATATGAAACAATAGCCGTTAGTCGCCTCTCCTAAATAATAAACTTTAAATTCTCTTCTTATTCCTTTGTTAGATAGAATGAATTAGGATCAATTCTTGGTTTAAAATCACCTATTAAAATTATTTTTCATTCATTTTATCTCGTGGTTTATACACAAATTTAGTTTTTATTTTGTATTTTTTTTATATGATTTGGTCGTCTTAATCAGTGGCGGAGTTTGACTAAATAGTTTGAGGTGGCCGACATAAAATTACAATATGTATAAAGCAAATAATATTATATAGCAAAAAAATTAGGTTATAAAAAGCATAATTAACTTGAAATCATCCTGAGAACTGATACTTGCAGCTAAATTTAAAGAGTTGAATTCTAAAACACACATCCATTATTTATGTTTTTTTATTCTAAATCAACAAAATTAGCAATTTAGAAAACAAATTTAGGAAACAAAATCAGCAAACAGACAACCATCATTTTAAATATGTCAAATATCTTGTTCAATAGACATAGCAACAACAATTTAAATTAACCAATTTAGCAACAACCATTTAGTCATCATTTTAATCGAACAGCCAACAATTTAACAAATCATTCTAAAATTAACAATTTAACAATCTAGCCATCATTCTAAAGCAACCAACAATTTAACAAATCATTCAAAAATCAACAACTTAGCAGTTAAACAATTTAGTCATCATTCTAAACAAGCAGCCAACAATTTAGCAAATCATTCTAAAGAAACAACCAACACTTTAGCAATTTAACACTTTAGCAAATCAGCAAACACCTTGTATGCAACAACACTTTAGCAATTTAACACTTTAGCAAACCAGCAAACACCTTGAATGCAACAACACTTTAGCAATTTAACACTTTAGCAAATCAGCAAACACCTTGTATGCAACAACACTTTAGCAAAAGCACAAACACCTTGTATGCAACAAAAATCAACAAATCAGCACAAACATTGTTCAAACACCTTGTTAAGCAAATCAGGAAAATCAGCAAATCAACAAAGTCCGAGGCGAGGTGAGGCGAGCTGAAGCGAGACGAGTCCGAGGTGAGGCGGGACGAGGCCGAGACGAGCTGAAGCGAAGCAAGTCATCAACAGCACAAGATGGCAAGAAGGTGGAATCGTGAATCGCGTTCAGAAAGCAAGAGGGAACACTACAAGAAAAACCTTAATTTGTGGCCAACTTTACAAATATTTTGTGGCCGAAAAAAATTCTCACAATTTAGTGACCGAAAAAGCCCTCATAAATACAAAAATTGAAATTGGTCTTTATTTGTGGCTGAAAAAGCCCTCACAAATGCTTAAAAATTTAGGTGGATTTTGTGGCTGCCTAAGCCCTCACAAAATCACAACGTTGTCAAACGGTTAAACGGTTAGTGTCAAAGTTAAGATTAGGTGTGAAGAGGATTGATTGTTGTGTTAAAGGCTGCATGTTGTATTATCTTCCTTTTAAATCATCTGCAAAGACAATTGCTGAAGTCATACAAGAGAAATATAAAACACCATGGTTGTCTTGGGGTGAGATAAAAGAGGTTAAGACACCTCAATTTCGCAAAGTTAATCAATTTTTACATTGTTTCAAAGTAAGTGATTAGATTAATTTATTTAATTACTAATTATACATTTGATTGCTTAATTGAATTATATTTTTAATATTTTTTAAATTTAAACAAACATCAGACTAAATGTACTTGGAAAAGAGAGCATGATGTTGCAGTTTTGACTTCTTTTGACCATCGTTTTTCCAAGCGTTTGTCATCTATGTTGGCGTACACACGTAATAAGGGCGAGGAAAAATGCCCAAATTGGATTGGTGAAAATGTTTGAAGTGCGTTGTGGAGGAAATGGAAGACAAATGCTTACAAACAAAAAAGAGAAAAAGCAAAGATTAATAGAGCATCTGAGAGGGGTACCAGTACTCATAAGGGAGGTTCCATGTCTGCTGGAGAAATTAAATATTATATGGTAATTACTATTTATAATATATATCTATTAATTTATATTCAATTAATCATCACATTTCACCAACTTATAAACTTGACATTAATTTAATATTTTAGGAAAAACAACTTAGAAGGGAGGTCACTCAGGCAGAGATACATCGCTATCTTCATGTTAATCCTGAAACAAATGAGTATACTGATGAATTATAAAAAATGATTCAGGTAATTATTATATATTAATTAGTCATCTAATAAATTATTATATATTAATTAACTATTTTTATTTTTTATTTTTTTATTTTTTATATAGGAACAACTTCAACAAGTCATGAAAGAATGGGATGATCATCAAACTACTCTTCCTCCTGCTCAGCGAGCTGGTCCAGTGCAGCGGAAATAATATGAGATCGCAAGTTTTATGAACATCAGTGGTGGCAAGTACAAAGGGCGTGTGCTGGGTGTCGGTAGTTTATCATCAACATTTGTGAAAGGTCCAACATGCTATATTCAGACAGAGACGTCTTCTTCTTATGCTAGTAAGGATCGATCTCATCGTCCGTCAATAGATAAAGATCTTGACCAGTTAAAGGAGCAATGGGCAAGTGAGCAAGAAGAAAAGACACAACAGCTGATACAAGCAGCAATTGATAAATTGAATGAGGAATGGAAACAAAAGTTTCAAGAGCAGCAGCAGTAGTTTCAGCAGCAACAACAATTTCAACAACAACAATTTTCATTTCCTCCTGCTTTTCATCAGCAGTTCCCGCCTCAGCCTCACTACTTGCATCAATAACCACTATTCCTGCAAGCAACAAAATTACTCTCAATACTCCCAGCAGCAACAACCGCCTCCAAATTTCCAACAGCAACACCAGGATCCTCCGAACTTTGCCTTCCAACAACAACAACAATCAATGTTTCAGCAACAACAATATTTTCATAATTATCAGTATGTTCCGTCATCTTCACATCAACTTCCTCAACCTCAACCAGATCAAACTGCATACCGACCAACTATGCCAACAGCTGGCTTGATCAGACCAGATTTAAATCAACATCAACCAGCTATGACTCCTCCTTCGACTAGTCGTGGTGTAATTGAAGATGAAATCCAATTTCAAACCACGATGTCTCCTCCAACACAAATTAATAATACTTTTGAGGGACTTCTGTCGTCGGGTAACATTGCAGGAAATAATGATGGTGAAAGTGGAGCTGATCAGAGGAATTATTATGATTGATATGTATTTGAAGAATTTCATAATTTTATTTTTGGTTTGTATGAACACATATTTATCTTGTCCTAGTTAATCATTGTGTGTTTAATTATTGGTTTGTAAGACATTATTTATTAATTTTGGAATGTTTT
>NC_021162.2:68261480-68275685 GCF_000331145.2 Cicer arietinum
TTACTTTAATTATTATTAATATTATATTTTTATATATAATAGTTATTTTAATTTTTAAATTTAATTTTTATTTAAATTTAATTTTAATTTTAATTTAATTTTAATTTCAATTAATCTTTAATTATAATTATAATTTAAATATTATATTTTAAATTTAATTTAAATGATAATTAAATTGTAATATTATATTTTTAATTTAAATTTTTTATTTATATTGATATTAGTTTATTATATATAACATATTAAATTTAAATATTATATTTTAAATTTAATTTAAATTTTAATTTAATTATAATATTGTAATTTTAATTTTAATTTTAATTTTAAATTTATATTCATATTAATTTATTATATATAATATTATAATAAAGTATAATAATTTAAAAAATTAATTTTTTAATATAGTTAATATTTTCTGGCGGCCTAAGCCCTCACAAAATATTTATTTTTTAATCTGGAACATCCTTTGTGTCGGCCTAAACCCTCACAAAGGGAAACATTTGTGGCGGCCTGGGCCCTCACAAAGGCTTAAGTTTTTAAAATCAGCTTGTCTTTTGTGGCGGCCTATGCCCTCACAAAGGCAGGCGTTTGTGACGGTCTTTGCCCTCACAAAGGACAACGTAAATTTCACACTTTGTGGCCGTTTTGGCCGCCACAAAGGTTTGTGACCACCTTATTTGTGGCTGTTTTTTTCCATTTGTGAGGGTTTTTAGCCCTCACAAAATACATGTTTTCTTGTTGTGGAAAGAGATAGATGAAGACTGGATCTGGAAGAGAGGAAGAGAGACTGGATCTGAATCTGAAAGAGAGGAAGAGAGGTTGAACCTATAATTTTTATTTTTTTTTGGGTGGCCGCGGCCACCCCCTGTCCCTACCAAGCTCCGCCACTGGTCTTAATGCAACTTTCTTTGATTTTCACGTTTTGTTGTGACGTTTTTTTTCGTCTTAATGCAATGTTCGTTTTGATTCAGATTAACTTTGATCAATTACATATTTCAATTAATTACATTATCATCGTCAACATTATAAATCCAGATATATAGTTTGAGTCAATAAATATTGTTCATTTTAGTAAAAAAAAAAAGTTCAAACTTTGATGAATTTATTTATGGAGTGTATTTTGTGAAATCTTTTCGTTGAAATAGAATCATTCAACCATTTTAGACGTGAGTGTATTTTGTGAAATCTTTTCGTTGAAATAGAATCATTCAACCATTTTAGACGTGAGTGAAGGATACAACCTAATGTATGTTTTAAAAAAATGAATTAAGCGTTATTGAAATATTTTTTTGACTTAATTATAGTTTTAGTCTATTTATTTTTACTGATTTACAAAATTGATCTCCTTATTTTTAAAGTTAACAATTTTGATCCATCTTTCTAATTTTTTTATTAAAAAATGGCGACGTGACATGTTTTAAATAATGTGTCATGTGATACGATGATGTAAAATGATTAACAAACATAAAATCATAATAAAATACCGTATAAACTTAACTTTCAACTTCATTTTTTTATATTTATAATTTAATTAATGATATATAAATAATTGATTAATTTAGATGGTTAATATCATGGAATTATATCTATGTTATTTAAAATAAATTAAATCGTTATTTTTTAGTTTGAAAATCTGATAGAGTGACTAAAATTATCGACTTTTAAAATAAATAGATTAATTTCGTGAATTGATAATAATAGAGAGATTAAAAATTACAATTAATTTTTTTAATACATTATTGAAATATTATACAATTATTTATCATATTATTCTTAAAAAACTCATAATATAGACGTATTAAAGCCTAACCCTACCAACTCTATCTCCCACAAATTTAATAAGTGGCCATGGAATAAAGTTTAAAGAACTTGTAACAGTGAGGGAAAATAATGAAGGACTCGAAACAAACAAGAGGAGTTCACAGAACCAAACACGAAATTTGTGACTATTTACAACATAATGATGATACAATTTAGATTCTTAATCAAGCCTTAAATAACATATTGAAAATTTGTAAAGTAACATATTTATTTTCAAGCCAATTTAACTATGTAGAATTTTAAAACAAGCATCAGTAAATGGTTCATAAAGCAAACATGCTATAAAAAAAATTATTTTATTTTATTTTAAAAGATACGATAAATTCGACTATAATTAACTCACATAATTGTAAAGTTTTATTTCAAATTCGTATAAGAAGTTGAATCTAATAATATCGACATTTGTCATTATTTAATTATATGCTGAAGACCTCGTATCGTAAATATAAATTATTCATTGCGATTTCATCTATTTTATTAGCAAATTTTATTGGGAATACCATTTATACTTATTATATATTAGAAATTTCTAAGTGATTGTTATAGAATTGTTGGTGCAGTGTGTTATTTTAAGCTTCAGCTGAAATTTACATTACCGGTTTTAGGGTTTTCGTTCCTCTGCGCCAATCCAGATGAACAACATTTTATCTCACATGTTACTTATATAACGTATATATTACATAAATATTGTAATTAGTATATCTATTTATTAAAAAATGAAAAAAATTAGAGTGACTATGACCACTTCTAATTTTAAAAAAATCTATCACTAATGCTATGAATCGATTCGGAAGAGGGATACCTAACTCTATAACACAAATATTATTGACAATCGAAGGTTAATAAATTGAAAAAACACTAGAATATTTATTTAATTGATGTAATATTTATTGAGACGATAATAATTTTATATAAAATTTTATTAATTTTAATTTTATAAATAATAAAACAAAATATATTTTTATGAAGTAGATTTATTTGTTCTTTTTTTATAGTAAAAATGACATTATAGGAAGAGATCCCATGTTATAATGATATGTTTTAATTTGATACAAGTAGTAATGATATGTTTTAGGAGAAGTCTTGTATATACACAAGATTTGAAACAACAATTTACTACAAAATAAAAATATGTTTTAATTATTTTTCTTTTATTTTCTTGTCCAAACAGAGTTACCAAATTATTGTGGCAATAAAAAAATTATTCTATGTTTTGGTATATATAGATGAAAAATACATGTATTAATTTAAGTATGTTTGTCCTCCCAGATGTGTGAATGAATCATATAATTAGCGGTTATTGCACTGAATCTATAATATAGTAATTCAAACTCTGAAATGGATTAACTAAACAAAACCACCGTTGACACGAATAATTTGACCATTAACCCATTCAGCAGAATCACTAGCCAAAAACCCAACAACAGGGGAAATATCTTTCGTCTCACCAATTCTACCAAACGGACTATCTTCAGCAATTCTCTTCACCGTCTCCTCCGTTTTCCCTTCTAAGAACAATTCCGTCGCAACAGGTCCCGGCGCCACGCAATTCGCCGTAATTCCCGTTCCCTTCAACTCCTTAGCCAGAATCTTCACCATCGCTTCCACCGCCGCCTTCGACGCTGTGTACGCGCCGTAACCTGGCTTAAACGCCGCTGCTAATGAAGTCGTCAGAAGTATGATTCTCCCTCCTCCGCCGCGCTTTAACCGGTTCGCTGCTTCCTTCCCGCACAGAAACGATCCCCTTGCGTTCACGTTCATGATGCGATCGAAGGTTTCAACGGTTGTGTTCGCTATGGTTGGTAAGTTGGTGTTGGTGACGCCGGCTGAGTTGACTAGGATATGAACAGGCGAGTTGAAGGCTTTTTCTGCGGAGTCGAATAGAGACTTCACTCCCTCCGGATCTGACACATCGGCGCGGACGGTGATGGCTCGTGGAATGGCTTGGTTAGCGTTGATTTCGGCTTCGACTGATTCGGCGTGGTTGGAATTGGAAGTGTAGTTGATGACGAGTCTGGCGCCGAGTGAAGCCAAGTGAAGAGCGATCTCTCGTCCGATTCCGCGGGAAGAGCCGGTGACGATTGCGACTCTGTCTTGAAGCGGTGGAGTAGCCATTTGTAATGTTATGTGAGCATAATGTGATGCACTTACCCAATTAAATAGATGCTGCAATTACTTATAAAAAAATAGATGTTGCAATTCAATTTTTTGTGAAAATATTACGTAAGCTCATATGTCATATACTCATTAGTCATCATATATGTGATGTGAGAAGAAGACTAGTATGAAAATAAATTAGATAAATCTTTCTTTTAAACTTTCCGATCTGTCCGCACACATATATGATATAAATAATATCAATGTACACCAAATCACCCGGTAAAATAAAAGAGAGTCACATGATAGGTCTTCTATAATGATGATATGATAGGATGAAAGAAATAGAAAGAAAATTAGATCTTTGTATGAAAATGATTGATATATATTCATATCGTTATTGTATATGATATATGTTGACACTTGTATATGAATGAAGTAGTGCGAAGATCGAGATTTAATATAATCAAACTCCTCGCATAGTTAATCACATTTGAACTATCTATTTAATAAGAGATTCATATTTTAGGTTTGGATTTTAAAATTAAAAATAATAAAATTTAAATCATCTAATCTTAATTAAACGATCTAAATATGTCAACTGTATTGTTGTCGATCGTTCTATATTTCAATATGAGAAATCTTTTTGTTTTATTTTTATTTCATTGCTAAAAAAATAAGTATCCATATATATAAGCTTGCTAAAAATTCGATGAGAATGACTTTTGATCATTCCAATTTTGATTTTTTTTATTGAATTGTATTTTTCACTAATTATTACGGTTAAGCATGACAAAATATATATAAAACATAGTAATATAAGTTTAATTTACATGAATTATTAGTTTAAATATATTTTATAAATATATTCAATTTAAAGACGTGTTACTATATCAGTGAATTGAATGAATAACGTATTATTGAATAAGAATAAATAAGAGAATAGATTTTCTTATATTGAAAAAATATATTTAACTGTAGTTTTGGTTCCTCTATTTTAGTTGAATCACAAAAATAGTTTTTCTATTTTATTTGTTTTTAATTTTGGTCCCCAAACAGAATCTTGGTCCAAAATTTGATGAAAATGTCATTTTTTTAATTATGTGTCAAAAAACGAGATGGTGTAGAAGATTATATGTAGATTAATTAGATTGTATTATTATTCCAAATTTGTAAAACACGCCTCTTATTTTATTACACCATTCAATTATAAAAACATAAAAATCAAAATAAAAACATTGTTATTGTAATCTCTAATCACGTGAGAACTCAAGAACGCGAGTTCATAAATGGAGAACTTAAGAAGTCAAACCCAAATTGAACCCTAATCCTAATTATATTTTGTCTTGTTCTTCTCCTTTTGACGATTTATCTTATTTCTTTTGTTTTTCTTTCAATTTCTCATTCATGTGTTCTTCTAGATCGTTTCTTATTCAAATTATGTTTTTGATTTCATGTTTCCAATGACGAGTAAAGGTGATTTCGCATTCTCTCCATCTTCACGGACGAAAGAAGATAAAAAAAATTTGTGCAATGTATGTTACTTTAGGGTTTATGTATTTGTTTTTGGCTATATTTTAACATTGAGATCAATATGTCTTTTTATGTGTTAGTAGTATTAGAATTCAAAAGAATCATATTTTTCATTTTGTTTTATTGTAAATAGTATTAAACTCTTGTATTCAAAAAATCCGTCTTTTTAGTGTTAACACTATTAAACTTTATTTTTTATTTTGTAGTTATGTCTTTTCAGTAATGTGGTCCACATAGTTTAATGTATTATTTTGTGATTCATGTATAGTTTGTTGTATTATAGTTTCATTGAGTTGTTGTGTATTCAATGATTTGTTTTGTAAAACATCAAGTGAAAATGAATGTTGGTGCCCAAGTGAATGATATGAATTAGTTTTGGGATGTAGACTTAATGTCCCACATACAAATTAATGAATTGGTCAAAAGTTCGAATATATGAATATTAAATGTTTGTGATACCAACATCCCAAATACTTGTTTAATCGTGGACTTAGACCTTTCAACAACGATGGTGATGTAGTAAAATTCACGAAGATGTCAAAGTGTTCAATGTTGAAGTCTTTGTGGAACACTCTATAGACAATCTCATTATTAGTGATGAAAGTCCAATTCAAGAGTTAGTTGAAGTTGAAAAAGTCCAAGGTTAAGCTGAACATGTTCAAATTGAATTAGTTCAAGCTGAAGTAGTTCAAATTGAAGCTAAACACCATGAACCAGTTAAAGCATAATATGAACCCGTGTATGGTGAAGCTGGACAAGGACCAGGTTAGGATTATGTGACTGAAGAAGATGAAAATTATGTTTCTATTTCAGATGATGATATGAGTGAGTTTCACGAGGGTGAAGATTGGAACTTGATTTCTGAAATGCCAACTGTGATATTTGTTAACGTTGTAAAAAATGAAAATTCTTCTGAAAGATTTGCAAACCCAAGAGGAAACCCATGGCCTTGTTCTGCAACTGATTTTGAAGAAAATGATGGAAATTCTGATGATTTGGATACTCTACCAGGAAGTGAAGTTGATGAAGATGATGTTGGAAAATTTCCTAAATTTAACCAACCTGAAAATGGTTATGAAGTAAGGTTTGAGTTGAACATGAAATTCAATACAAAAGCGATCTTTAAGAATGCTATTAGAGACTTTGCAATGGAGAATAAGAAAAACTTGTATTTAAAAAAGAATGATTATTAGGTCTGAGCCAAAATGTCCATTTTATATGAGGAGTAGTAAGATGACTTCAAACGAATATGAGCAATTAATGAGTTTCACAAAGGATCATACATGTAATAGGAGGGTAAAAAACAGACAGTTTAAAATTAGATGGTTTGTCAAGAATGTTGTTTTTATTTTGAGACATACACTTAAGAAGGTCAAATATTAATCTCAGCCATCCATTTAATGTATTAAAAAAAAGAGACAGAATAAATTTAAAAAATAAAGAGAATTGCATGTTGAGATTAAAACATGATTCTTCATGTTTTTTTTAGCACAAAATAATCTATTTTCAATTAATAACCATGCTGTTGTGGAACAAGATGAAAATATCACTCCGTATTAAAGAACGTTTATGATTTAAGACATAAATTGAGAATTGTTTTTATTTAAAAACATCAATAAACTTTTAGGGAACTTGACAGAAGTAGGATCACCTTATACAAGCAATATTAGTCTAGGGATAATATTTGAACCACATACGTTTACTTCATTTGACATATTTTTACTTACATTATAATACTCATCGCATAGGAAATGAAAGACTACTTCAATAGTTTTTAAATATTGAGTCATGGGCAATAGGGTCACATATTCATTTGTGTTGTCAGCTCAATGCCCTAATACATCAACTTTAAGATAGTTTGATTAACAAGTTGACTCCATCATAGATTACTCATTATATGTTTCCATTTTATTGAGATATTTGCATATTTATCTGTTATACATTTGAATAACTTTCTCAAATGTTTACAAATACATATGGTAAAATAATCGTATTTACCTTATGACTAGATTCTCTTTTTCATATATAAAGGAAAACGGTAGATTGATTTTTTTTTTTAATTTTTTTTTTATATTTATGGATAAGAATAAAAGTAATGCGAAAGAAAAATAAACAAAATAATAACATAGACTAACGTTGTTTCTTTTGTAAATTTATTTATCTAAGAATTTGTATCAGAAAAATTTATCTTATATCTATTCAATTATACTCTTACCTTTACTTTTTGATAAATTTTATCTTAATTAATAAAAAAAAGTTACTTTTTATCATTTTTTTTAAAAAAAAAATACAATTTTAAATTTTCTGAAATACATTCGTATCTAGAAAAATTGAAATACTTTTTTTTTGAGTATAAATCTATTCAAAAAACTTAAAGTTTTTCGGAACACAAAATTAAATTTTTTTAAAACACAAAGTTCGATTTCATTTAAACACATGTGTTTCAAAAATAATTTTTTAAAATTTTTCGAAACATAAGTTTGAATTTTTTGAAATGTATTTGTGGTTAAAAAAATTTTAAATTTTTTTTAATTAAAATCCAAATTGAATTTGGTGGAATAGAAAACAAATTTATTTATAAAAAAATAAAATAAAATAGATAGTTTCAGTAAGATTCATAGATATGAGTATAATTTAGAAGACTGGAGTAAGATTTTCCTTGGATCAGTTGACATGTCATATAATATTAAACTCATGGGTCGAGGCCCATTTCATTCATTCCCACACACCCCCCTTCCCCCAAATAAATGAAAATAAACGGGACGAGAAAGAAGGCGGAAAAACAAAGAGAAAGTGAATTTATCAACAACATAAAACAGAATTGAATTTATGGACACTAAATACAAAAGATAATATTTTATTTGCTAAGAGAATTAAATATTTATAATTTTCTTTTTAAAAGACTAAGAATTTTATTTACTTATACTTAATGTAATTTTTTTACAAATGAATTCAATCATAAGATATAATTTGATTTGATACATGTACAAAACAGTTTTACAACATAATAGAAATTAATCTCTAAATAAAATATAATAAATTTTCAATGAAAAAAAATATTATATAAATTATGACATATAAATTTTGAATTATGATTTTCTCAATCAGGAAAAAATTATTTAACAAGCATCTAAAAACATGCACTAAATTTTTCATTATATGTTTTTTGTATCATGATAATTGTTGTATTTAAAAGATAAAATTATTATTTATTTATTTTTAATTTTTTTTATCGATTCTATTATTTAATTAATATTATATACATCACTTTTAATTTATTATTTATCAATTTTTTTATGATAACTAAAATCAACTAATAATTTATAAGAATAGTTTACTAAAATTGTTATTTTATCGTATTTTTTTAATGTGAAATTTTCAAAAGCTAACAATTATTTTGGACGGAAGGAAGTGGTGACCATAACATAGAGTAATACAATACCCCCATGCATTTTCATTCGGGTCTGAACTGAACACATTCCTTCCTCTCTTTCTCATTCTTGTTTGATGGCTACGGCGGTTCCCGCGCAAACCATCGACGCCGATGAACAAATCCCATGGCTCAAAGTTCTCCGCCAAACCGACTTAGCTATAGAGAACAACACCGATCCCAACCTATGGTCGACGGAAATCACCTCCACACTTCTCTCCTCCGCCGTCACTTTCCCTTCCGTCGAACTCGCTCACCGTTTAGTCTCTCATTTATTTTGGAACAATCATTCTCCCACCGCTTGGAAGCTTCTACATTCTGCAGCTTCATTCAACATTATTCCTCCTTTACTTCTCATATCTCTTCTCTCCACTAGGTAAGGTCCTTCTACATTTTTCCTTTTTTGATTTCTTCTTTATAATTTACTATGTGCGAAACTCGAATTAGGTTTTTTTGAATTGCATTGTAATACACTATTTTTATTATGATTGCAGGATTGTTCCGAGCAGAGAACTTCATCCTATAGCATACAGATTGTATATGGAACTTCTCAAGCAAAATGTCTTTATGCTTCAATCTCATATATATTCTCCGAACTATCAAAAGTAAGGTTCAATTCGTGTTAGATACATTAAATTACTCACGTGCTATATATTCATTCTTCGGAATAAAATATTGAATTTCAGCACAAGGTTGAAATTGAACCATGTGTATTTACATAGTAGTTTAAGTTTTTGATATAGTTCGTTTATAATAATTCTCATGATTCTGAATAATTTTGCTACCAAATGCTACCACTGTCTATTCCTAAAAGGCTCAAACTATTCACCTCATAACTATGATAAGATTTTAGAGATTTATACATTGCATAAGAGTATGTTTTCTTAGTTTATAGGTAATGAACATGGATTTTAGGCATTATCTCAAAGATATATATTAAAAACAATGTATCTAGCGCATTGTTGGCAAAAGTTAGCTTGTTTTTTTTTTTTTTAAGTTTTCAGTGTTATCGGCAACGACTACATTTTATTTGCTACTATGTATTCGTACTATTACTTGTTGACAATCACTTGCTTTGGTGCTAGTCATTAAATCTCATACTTGTAGCAACCTAAACAGACTGTAAATCTGAGGCAACATTTTATCAAAAAGTGAACTTAAACATGCTCAAGTGGCTACTCCATTTTTTTAGTTTGAATGTTTCTTTCTTTCTATCTTTTATGAGGGATGGGGAATGCTCCTTTTGTATTTGTAAATACTACTAATCCAATGGTATCACAGGATTATGGAATCAATTGATGATGTTCTTCAGCTTTCTCAAGTATACAGCCGAAAGGTGTGTGAACCGGGAGTTGTTCTTGTTGAATTTGTCTTTTCAATTTTATGGCAGTTACTTGAAGCATCTTTGGATGATGAAGGGTTATTAGACCATGGTCCAGAGAATAAGCCAAGATGGATAAGCAGGTCAAATGCTATGAGTATTGATGAGCCTGACTGCATCAATGGAATGAAAACTGAGCAGAAGGAGGGGTTGCAGAGGGAAAACACAGCTATGGCTATTGAGATCATTGTTGAATTTTTGCAAAATAAAATGACATTGAGGCTTCTTTCCTTAGTTCATCGAAACATGTAAGAACTTTAATTCTGAATTTCTGATATACTTTGTATCAAAGATGTAAAGTGTCTAAATACTTATTTGAGCCAATCTCAATATAAATTTTGGAATCTTCAATGAAGAAAGCTATCTTTTGTAGGCCATCACACTGGGGATCTTTCAATCACCAAATGCAGCTGCTTGCATCAAACTCTTCCATTTTGAAGAATTTGAAACATATTAATGCAGACACCCTTTTATCTTTGATGGAAAATATCCATGGGTTTGGGTCTAATGAATGCAATACAACATCTAAGCTGGAGTCTAATGTAGTCATATCTGCTGGTTCTCAGATATATTTTGCTGGTCAATATTATGGCAGTAGTTGGTCTTCACTTTGGCTTCCTATTGATCTTATACTCGAAGATGCTTTGGACGGAGGGCAAGTAGCAGCTTTTAGTGCTATTGAAATTATTACTGGTATGATTGTATGATGATTGATTTTTTATTTCAAATCATAATTTTGGGGAATGTTCCACAAAGCAGAGAATCAAATTAAACACAAGAAGAAAAACTCAATAAAAATTAATTAAATACAACATCTTTTGGGCGAGAGTAGTACAGAATACTTTGAAATAAATATTTTTTATTTTCTTTTATCATCTTTGTGTCTTTATTTTTTCTTTCCGAATCAATATTATTTGTTTGAAGTTCTTATTGCAGGTTTGGTAAAGATTTTACATGCAGTTAATGGCACTATGTGGCACAAAACATTTTTGGGTTTATGGATTGCAGCACTGCGGTTGGTTCAGAGGGTAAGTATTGTTCCAATAAAAGGGAAGGGAGAGCTGATGAATTCTCTATTGGAAAAATTGCTCGATTGATTTATTCTTGTGTATGATCTGGTGATCTAATATATATAGTCAAGCATCAATAAGGAAACACCGTGTTGCATGTCATTTAATTTTACTTTGTCTGTGGAGCTACTTATAGTTTTACATTTAATTGATCAACTGATTCTTTATGTGAAATCCAGTGACCCTGGAAAATCCATGCAATTGGACTTGACATAATCTTAACATGACAACAATTATGATGTATATTATTTCCTGTGTTATTTTAGGAAAGGGATCCAAATGAACGTCCTATACCTCGGCTTGATACTTGTATGTGTATGTTATTGAGCATTACAACCCATGTGGTCACAAATATTATTGAAGAAGAAGAAAGTGAACTGATTGAAGAAGCTGATAGTAGCCCTACAAATCGAGGAAAAAATAAACAGGCTCTGGGGAAGCGTCGTGGAGAATTGATTACCAGCTTACAGTTCTTGGGTGATTATGAGAATTTGCTTACTCCGCCTCAAGCTGTTCTCACGGAAGCCAATCAAGCTGCTGCCAAGGCTAATATGTTTGTATCAGGAAACCCTGTGGGTAGTGGGTCCTCAGAATCATTGAGCATGGATGACTTGCCTATGAATTGTTGTGAGTAATTTCTTTGTTGTGGTAATCTTAATCTGTTTCATTTTGGTTAAAGAATTTGCACTTCTAATTAATATGCACCCATTTTATTGGTATCTTCTAACTGAGGCAGAGCTAGGATAAACTATTGGAGTGAATCAATGTTCAAATAATAAAAGGGATCTATGGAAAAAGAGAAAATATGATGGGGATGATAGACTGTGTACAAATTTTGGGACTGAAGGGCAGTCAATATTTGCTTATTTTTTTTAACTCTCCTTCACTCTTTGTCACAATTTCAGCCACAAAATAAATAGCTTTGTTGGCAGCACCTTTAATCTTGGTACTATGAAATTTAGTCATATTTTTGTCTCCAAACAATGCAATTTTTGCCTTTTTGTCACCCGCTTTCGTATTATGAGGTTATCTTGTAAAAGTCTGTTCATGTTTATTTCAAGCCTCTTTGGTGTACAAGTGACATTGTCGGTATTTTTTTCTTGCAGCTGGCAACTTGTGGCATCTAATTGTTGAGGCTTGTATTGCAAGAAATCTACTTGACACGTCAGCTTATTTTTGGCCTGGCTATGTGAATGCCTGCAGCAATCAAACTCCCTGTAGCGTTTCTAAACACATGGATGGCTGGTCTTCATTGATGAAGGGATCACAGCTAACTCCTGGATTAGTTGATGTCTTAGCTGCAACTCCTGCGTCCAGGTATCATTCCTATGCTCTGTACTCCGCCAGTTGTCTCTTAAAAATGGATTTAGAAGGGAAATATTTGGGGAGGGTGATTGGTTAACGAAACTATCATAGATGGAAGGTTTTCTTATTTTTTTCAAATAGGTTTTCAATCTTTTCTGAATGCTGTTTTTTAACCACTGACAAACCGGCAGGGACCTAGGAGATTAGCTCCTCTAGTTGTCTTATTGCTGACTACATCTCCTGCTTCATGGTTCTCTTTTCAGCTTGAATTGTTTTTCTGCTACTTCTATCTATAAAGTTAATATCTGCCTTTGAATCTTTGACTTTGAATTTCTTTATTCTGCCAGCAAATCATGAAAGCCTTGGTTTTTGTCATTCATGCCACTGACCTAAATATTGCTCACACATACTTCCTTAGTGGAAGCATCTCGGTATTTTTATTTGTAACTTTTCTTTAATTATTTTGGTGGTTTAGGATCGTTATTTTCATTCTCTAAGTCCGTTACAGGGAAATTATATGTAGTTTTCTTAAAAGTGTTTCTTCTCTTAAACTAAATGTTTAGATCTGAAGACTAGACCCCTTTCAAATTTCATTCTTTATTATCCTCCTGTTTTATCACTAGATATTGTCCCAACAAAAATTAGTTTTTCATCAGATGTATGCAGCCTTATTTGCATCAACTAGGGATGCTGTTTTCTGCTATTAGAAGGCACAATCATTTGGCCACAAAGCAGCGATCTTACTATTGCCCCAATGCTCCTCCTCACCATTTCTTTTAATGATTTTTAGGATAAATTGTTTTTTTTGTCCCTTAATTTATTTTTAAATTTCACTTTGATCCCTTAATTTATTTTTAAATTTCACTTTGATCCCTTAATTTATTTTTAGGTTTCATTTTGATCCCTTAATTTATTTTTAAATTTTACTTTGGTCTCTTAAGTTTTGTTCGTTTCATTTTGATCACTTAAGTTACAAACGCTAGACACTTTGGTCCTTCGAGTTATTTTTGTTTCATTTTAGTCCCTTAAGTTACAAATATTAAACACTTTGGTCCCTTAAGTAACAAAAATTATACACTTTGGTCCTTTTAAATAGTTTCTAACATTGAAATTTAAGGGACCAAAATGTTTATGACGTAAGGGACTAAAACATAACAAAAATAACTTGAGGGACCAAAGTATCTAACCAAGGTTGTCAAACTCTAGATCCTACCTAAGATATTTGGGATATAGAAAAAACGTAGATCGTGGAATCGTAATGCGGATCTTATGATCCCACAAAATAAACAAAATTATACCATAAAATTAAGAAAAGTAACCTTAAGTATTAGAAATTCCAAAGTTGAAAAGCAATTAATCATTGAAAAAAAACCAAGTCCCAAGTTGTTGTCTTCAAAACCTCATGTGCATGCTTTTTCTCTATGGGAAACGAGCAGAATACGAAGGTGAAAAGGTGCAAAACTGAGCCAAAGCATGGGTTTTACAACCGGGTCGAAACATCATAAACGGGTCGGAGCTTCACGAAACGACGCTTTGTCTTCGCAAAACCGGTCTTCTTTTGCGCAACA
>NC_021162.2:68275787-68306535 GCF_000331145.2 Cicer arietinum
GCTCTTCCTCTGCGCGCTCAAAGATCTGGGTTCTCCAACGATTTTGCCTTCGCTCTAACACTGTTCACGCTAAAAAACGTGTAAGATCTTACGATGTTACGCTTTAGAGTTTGCTCCTAACAACCTTGTATCTAACGTTTGCAACTTAAGGGACCAAAATAAATTTAATGGACCAAAATGAAACCTAAAAATAACTTACGACACCAAATGTATAATTTAGCCTTCTTTTTAAAAAGCCTACAGAATTCTTACATAACATGAAATATATTCATTCTTAAATCAATTTTATCGTCTCTTTTTGTTACTCACAAACATGCACTCATTGGCAAGCATATGAATGTATTTTATGCTCTCAATGTAAATTAAAACATATATGGATTATATTATTTTAAAAGTGTGAAGGTATTAATTGTGATACATAAAATACATAATAATCCACAATAAATATGAAAATAACATATACGAAAGGTTGTTGCGCGACTACCTTTCCTTAATACAGCTTGGCTAGGGTAGTACCTATTCATAGTTCCTGGATCAAAAGACAATTCATTGTTGCACGATTATATTATTCTTGTTTTCTAGACGAAATAGAGATTTATAATTCATAGATACGAGAGAGGCACACACATAACGGGGACTCCGTGTATGTGAACTGGGCAGCTGTCTGATTAATGATAGTGTTGCCTAGTACCTGCACAACAAATACACTTCGTTTCAGAAGACGGGTATATTAGATGCTCTTTTTTTAAAATTTACAAGGTAAGGCAACTGAATTTAAGCTCATGGATTTGATGGAAGCTTAGCGGAGATCGAAAAGATATATGAAATTGCAATCAATGGTTCAGATGAAGAGAAGATATCTGCTGCTACCATTCTGTGTGGGGCATCTCTTGTACGTGGATGGAATGTACAGGTAATCCTAACACTTTCACTATAGAGAAACTACAACTGTTTTGTTGGTTAGTTCTATATAATTTGGAATCAGAGGGGAAGTGTGAGAAAAGATGACAAAACGACAAAAAATGTAAAGAGAGGATTTAAGAGAAACTTTAGTCTAATCTGAATGAACTATCTTTCTGAACAACAATAACAAGAATGTCTATCTTTCTGAATATGAACAAAAATGAAGTTGTGCCTTTGCAATTTGTAGAGGTCCAGATCTGTTACAACTAACTAAAACAGAAAATATGACCAACATTTAACTGTAGCGGTAAGAACATAAGAACATGTTAGCCTAAATAATAAAGGGGAGTTAGATTAGTTTGGGTAGTTGGTTAATTAGAGGAGACATCATGTATAAATAGAAGAAATAAGGATAGATTAAACAAATCTATTTGTTTGATAGCTTATGTGTGAAAGGAGATCCTTTGTGAAGAGGAAAACCCTTGGGAGGAGGGGGAGGGGGTATGTTTATGTTCTTTCCATTGCAATTTCTCTGGATTCCTAACTGAACACAAAACGCAAGCATATCAGAATGTATACTCTAACACTACACTCGTTGCCCTAAGGTGGGTGAGCCAAAACGAAATAATAAAAAGGCTCTAAAGACTTGTTTGGTTTAAAAAAATAACATTTCATGTTTTTATTTTATGTTTGCAATTTTAATTATCTTGTATTGTGTTTTATATCGAAATAAGTGAAAACAATTTTTTTTATTGATTTCACTTGTTCTTGTACAAAACTTTGAAATTAGAAAACTGTTGAAGTTGTGGGATTTTAGAGAAAAGGAGGAGAGAAAATAATAAACGTTTGAATATTATTGATAATAGCTTAATGCTGACTTGATTACAAAAGACTCAATACTAATCTCTATTTATAGAGAAACATAGACCCAATTCTAAATCAGGAATATAGCATAATAATAATGAGAGATATTCTAAGATATCTCTATGATTATAAATTAGTCTTAGGGAATAACTCAAGATACTCTAATATAATATAGTATAATAGATATTTTCTAATATTCTAACACTCCCTTTCAAGCTAAAGCTTACTAATTTATAGCTTGTTACAAGAAAATAATGTTTTGCTTTGCAAAACAATAAAAATGATGGAAAAGCAACTCAGAGATGATGCAGGTGAAGTCGGAGAGAATTGCTATAAATATAGCCTAGCCAGATAGCCGATATGATCATCAACCTGAGAGAAATTCATGGCAAGCAATTGAACAAAGCAAGGTCCGTTTTTCTAAAAACTGCATTTGGAAGCTTCAAACCAATAATATTGGAGAGACGTGCTTCAAGGAGAGAAAGGCAAGGCCAGTACATCTGGGACAAAGATGGGGCCAGTGCATCTGGGACAAATTGCCATGCTAAAGTGTGAGTCATGAAAATAAGACATTGTCAGAATGACCATCAATGGAAAAAGAAGTCATCATTAATATGATTCATCTTTGGAAAAAGGGACACCATCGAAATGATCGTTCGTGGAAAATGAAACCATGATCGATCAGAGGAGTGAGAAAATGCATCCAAAATAGGAGAGACAATGGTTGTTTCAGAAAACTTGCTGGAAAACTTTTCCAACAACGACAACAGATGGAAGGCAGCAGTAGACAGCGGATCTTGGAGGCACATGAGCGCGAGTGAGCAACTTTTGACCTAAAAAAATCTGGGTTGCGTAGATTGGATGAGTCCGCACACAATGGAAGTAGGTGTAACTGTAGCTTGAAACTAGAATACGAGAGCAGATTCAAAACTTCGAGGTTGAGACGCGATTGGCCAACCAAGCAGCAACTGAGAGGCGTCAAAACGTGTCGTCGCACCCTGTGGAGACGGAGGCGCGTGAGATCTACACGCATGAGAGATTAGCATCGCGTGAGAGCACATGTGATGGCTTTTGGCGACGCACTTTCAAGCATGATCTGATATGGAGATGACGACGTTGTTTGCAGGAAAATTTGTCGGAAATAGTGGCAGCGGCGGCAGTAGCGAATTGAACGGAAAACGAGTGAAACGTGTCGGAATGTGGGAAAGGAGAAACTATGATTATATTCCCTAACTATTGGGAACTCAGTAGCGGAATAGAGGCGGGATCATTCAAGGAGGATCGAAATAGGCTCTGATTTTGGAGTTGTGGGATTTTAGAGAGAAGGAGGAGAGAAAATAATAAGGGTTTGAATATTATTGATAATAGCTTAATGCTGACTTGATTACAAAAGACTCAATACTAATCTCTATTTATAGAGAAACTTAGACCCAATTCTAAATCAGGAATATATCATAATAATAATGAGAGATATTTTAAGATATCTTTATGATTATAAATTGATCCTATGAAATAACTCAAGATACTCTAATATAATATAATAGATATTATAAGATATTTTCTAATATTCTAACGAAAACAAAATAAATATAAACATAAAGTTTGAAATTTTTGTAATTAAAATTGAAAACAGAAAATGAAAATCAAACAAGCCCTGAGGTTTTATCTGAGAGCCTAAGTCAATATGTATACCTGCTGCTCTTTTGTTAGAATATGGTACAACATATGAATTTTTTACAAGGTAAAACTAAGTGCTAACTATAGCAGAAAATGTAACAAACTTTAACAGTGAGGCTTCGAGAAAGTATTATGTTCAGCAGTAGCTTCTTTGGTGTCTCCAGACTCCTTTTTAATTTGTCTGTTATTTTCTTTTAGGTTTATATTGTTATCTTTGTTTGCAGGAGCACACTCTTCTTTTTATCACAAATTTGCTCTCACCTATTTGTCCTCCCAATCACACTGAGACTGAAAACCATTTAATCAGCCAAGCTCCATTTCTAAACGTCCTTCTTGTTGGAATTTCATCTGTAGACTGTGTTCATATTTTCTCCCTACATGGTTTGGTATGTTCTTTTTATTAGTCCTTAACTTACACATGTAATTGTCAACTACCCTTTTTCAATTTTTTTTAACGAGATTTTTTTGCAGTCTAGGAAGGCTCTTCACATCAATTAAATTTTTAGTTTAAAGGGAAAAAATTGTTTAAAAACTGATGGAGGAAGGGGTATTGTACCCGAGATGGCGAGAACTAACTGACATGCATGTACCTTGTTTCCTAATGCTGATATATGTTATGTTTTGCCATTTCAGGTTCCATTACTTGCAGCAGGGCTAATGCTAATATGTGAGGTTTTTGGGTCATGTGTTCCTGATGTCTCATGGACTGTCAAAACCGAAGAAAAAGTCTCTCATTGTGAGGTGTTTTCTAATGCATTTACTCTTTTACTGAGATTCTGGCGGTTTGACTTTCTACCCGCTGAACAAGTAAGGAGTAATGCAGCAACTCCGCCATTGGGATCGCTATTTAGTCCCGAATTCCTCTTATTGGTTAGAAACTATAGAGTAGCATCGTTTGGAAGGTCAGCAAAGGACAGTCTAAAACTCAAAAGACTGTCAAAATTGTTACATTTTTCTAAGGAACCTGTATTTATGGATTCCTTTCCAAAACTAAACTTTTGGTATCAGCAACATCAAGAATGCATTGCTTCAATTCGCTCAGGTCTTGTGCCTGGAGGGCCTGTTCATCAGATTGTTGATGCTTTACTAAGCATGATGTTTAGGAAGGTAAATGATGGTTCTGAACCTTCGACACCTTCGACCTTAGGAAGCAGCAGTTCATGTGGATCTGGGTCTGCATTGGATGATGCTTTAATGAAACTAAAAGTGTCTGCATGGGATATCTTGAAAGCCATTCCCTTTGTGTTGGATGCTTCTCTGAATGCTTGTGCTTATGGAAGAGTCTCTACCCGTGAATTGGCTACAGGTTTGCCTTGTCCTCTGTTTTTAAGTTGAACTTATATTGAGTTAGCTAGGATTATAATGAGAGATTGATGCTTTGAAATGTATGAATGTCACAAAATTTGGAGTTAGGACGTATAGATTGGAATATAGATGTAAAGCTCCAAATGAATTTGGAGGTTGAAAAGGGAAGCATATTTGATTCTGTTCTCTTTCTCTCTCTAACTGTCTTATTTGAAATATAAAAAAATTGCCAAATCAGTTTTAAAGAATTATGATACAAAAAATGTGTTTGGAACATTATCTTTCAATTAGTTTTCAAAAAGGTGAAAAAAAGTTCTCAGTCTTCTATTGAAGACTACTATTTCAAGATCGTTATGAAAATTGATTTCAAAATATTATGATTTTACTTTCTTTCTTTTTATAGATAAACAAAACGTTCTTTTCTTTAGAGTGAATATCCAAGATTGTTGAATACAAATTTCATGGTAGATTAATTTTTTAACTGAATGAATAAATATGTAACTTTTACTTAGACAAAAAAATTATTTTGAAAATCTAAGGCTACTGCACGTTGTGGGCATCTCATGGAGCAGTAAACTTCTCCGTTATATTTTATAACAATAATTCTAAATTTTCATGCGACTTTTTTTATAATTTTAATTACTAACATAAAAAAACACTCGAGTTTGAAACTGACTAGAACAATCATTAATCAAACTTTACTTCCTTCCTTGTCGAACTCCGAATTATCATGGCTCTTTCCGTTGAGAACTGGAGGGTTAAGACAGAAAAAAAATGACTATATTGAACTTGTTATGTCTCAGATTTGACTATATTCAAACATAATTGTTGAAGAATTAAGGAAAATTAGATTTGATTCTCGTTTATTTTATATTATTCTGTTTATTTTTATTTTATGATTCTGTCATTATTATTCAGTATTACTATTGTAATTTTTTTTCTATATAAACAGCTTAGAACTTTAGTAATAAAATACAAAAATATTTTTCCTTTTACATTCTTCAATAATAAATGTACTTTCAATTTAATGCTTAAAAAAATTTAGAAAATTAAAATAAATTGTATAATTCTTTTGTGACTAAAATTATGTCACTACAGTAAGGCTGCTATAATTGACCAATAACGAACTGCAGACTTTCTGGGGTTGCATTATATCCGACAAGCTATTGATCTACAAAACTGCTGTTGCAATTGAATTTTGTGTATAATTCACATAATTACAAACCTGATTTTAGACCACCATGGTGTTTCTTTATTTTGGATGTAATAATTTTTTTCGTTTAAAATTTTGTTGATATTGAAACTACATGTTTGGCAAACTTATACTGGGTTGTTAATGCTGATTCTTTTTGTAAATATGTTATTTGTGTATTTCTTGTGTGTCTCAAACAAGATCACACATCCTCTATTTATAATGAGGTTACAATAATTACATTCAAATACTAGGGACTTGTATTTGACTAGAAGTTCTATCATTAAACCTAGGAAATTGTACAGTCAAAGAATAATATATCATACTTTGAATTGTTACATATAGATTCCACTCGAGGACCCCTAAGTGACTTAGTGAATATGTCAGCCAATTGATCATTTGATCCAACAAAATGAGTTGTGATTTCTCCGGAAAGAACTTTGTCTCTTACAAAATGACAATCAATTTCTATGTGTTTTGTTCTCTCATGGAAGACCGGATTGGAAGCAATATGAAGTGCAGCTTGATTATCACAAATTAGTTTCATTACGTTGACATATCCTAATTTGAGTTGTTTGAGTAATTGTTTTAGCCATGTAAGTTCACAAGCCGTTGCAGTCATAACACGATATTCTGCTTCTGCACTCGATCTTGCGACTATGTTTTGCTTCTTGCTCCGCCACGATATCAAATTAACAAGGACACAATACCCAGAAGTGGATCTTTTATCTGATGGTGACCCTGTCCAATCAACATCAGAGTAGCCAACAACATCGGTATTACCCTTGTCTTCATAAAGCAATCCTTTGTCTAGTGCATTCTTGATATACCTAAGAATATGAATCACAACATTCCAATGACTATCACATGGAGCATTCAGAAATTGACTTACTACACTTACAACAAATGTAATATCAGGTCTAGTTACTGTAAGATAATTAAGTTTGCCAGCAAGTCGTCGATATCTACCAGGGTCTTGCAATGGCTCCCCCAGACCTGGTAGGAGCTTGACATTAGGATCTATAGGAGTATCACGCGGGAGACAATCAAGCATGCCTGTTTCTTCAAGTATATCAAGGGCATATTTTCGCTGAGTAGTTGCTATACCTGTCTTAGACTGAGCAACCTCAATCCCCAAAAAATATTTTAGCGGCCCTAAATCTTTAGTCTAAAAGTTTTGAGACAAATGTTGTTTGAGCTGATGAATGCCAACCTGGTCATTACCTGTGATGATGATGTCGTCAACATAGACAAACAGGTATATGCAAGTGGTTGGTGAAGAGTGCAAGAAGAAAACCGAGTAATCAGCTTCACATCTAGTCATATCATACTCCTGGAGCATGGTACTAAACCTCACAAACCAAGCACGAGGAGATTATTTCAGGCTATATGACGTAATCGATATACCAAGTGAGAGGAACCGCTAACAGTGAAGCCTGATGGTTGTGCCATATACACCTCCTCTTGTAACTCTCCATGCAGGAAGGCATTTTTTATGTCTAATTGATGGAGTGGCCAGTGGTGAATAGCAGCTATGGCAAGAAAAAGTCGGACGGATGCGATTTTGGCAACCGGAGAAAAAGTATCCCCATAGTCAAGACCAAAGATTTGTGTGTATCCTTTTGCCACAAGACGAGCTTTTGAGCGATCAATCTTTCCATCAGGCCCAACTTTGACTGTATAGCCCAGCGACACCCCACTGTGGTTTTGTCATTAGGTAAAGGTACTAAATCCCATGTCCCATTGGAGTGCAAAGTAGTCATTTCATCTATCATTGCTTGTCGCCAGCCAGGATCAGACATAGCTTCACCTGTAGTTTTCGGAATAGACACAGAATCCAAGGAAACCACAAAAGCATAATAGGATGTAGATAATTGATTATAATTCAAATGGCAAGCATATATAGGATTAGGACTTCGAGATGACTTGTTACCTTTACGCAGAGCAATGGGTAGCTCTGGTGAAGGATGTGGAGAGTGAGAGTCAAGTAGAGCAGGGGATGAGTCTTAAGGAGCGGGTGGTGGACGAGGCCTCCGTTGGTAGGTGCGTAGGGTGGTGCTAGAGACAGGGGTGGGTGCAATGGGGAGATTAAGGACCTCTGGAGAGAGAGATTGTGACTGACCAGAATCATTGAACTCTTTTGCAGTAGAGAGAAAGAAGGGGCGAGTCTCAAAGAAACTGACATCGGCAGAGACAAAGTATCGTTGAAGATCTAGGGAATAGCACCGATAACCTTTATGCAGACAAGAGTAGCCGAGATAAAGACACTTAAGGGATTTTGCAGCCAACTTATCTTTCCCTGGAGTAAGGTCATGAACAAAACATGTGCACCCGAAGATGCGGAGTGATAGGGTATAAAGATGCTGTTGAGGAAACAAAATAGAATGTGGTACCTTGTTTTCAAGTACAGAGGAAGGCATGCGGTTGATTAAGTAGCAAGCTGTGAGAATTGCATCTCCCCAAAAACGAGGAGGTACATTATTGTGAAGGAGCATGGTACGAGCCGTTTCCACCAAGTGTCGGTTCTTTCTCTCAGCGACACGGTTTTGTTGAGGGGTATGAGCACACGAAGTTTGATGGAGGATGCCCTGTGAAGTCAAAAAAGATTGAAAAGACGTAGACAAATATTCGCGAGCGTTATCACTTTGCAATATTTTTATCTGAGTACCAAATTGTGTGTTTATTTCTGAGCAAAAGGTTTGAAAAATTGAGAAAACATCTGAGCGGTTTTTCATTAAAAATATCCAAGTGCATCGGGAAAAATCATCAATAAAAGTAACAAAATATTGAAAACCCAAATATGAAACAACACGACTCGGACCCCAAATATCAGAATGAACTAAAGCAAAAGGAGACGCAACTCTTTTATTGACTCTGTCAGGAAATAAACTCCTAGTATGTTTCCCGAACTGACATGACTCACACTCTAAGGTAGACACTTTTGACAGACTCAGAACCATAAGATGCAACTTTTGAAGGCTAGGATGACCCAAACGTTGATGGATAATATGTGGAGACTCAACGGCGGAACATGCAATAGGCGTTGTAGATGCCAAAAGGTAATATAGGCCTTGAGACTCATGCCCTACTCCAATCGTCGTCCCAGTACTCTGATCCTGCACAAGAACATAACTATTAGCAAATGTAACAGAGTAAGGTAGGGTACGAGTGAGTTTACTGATGGATATTAAGTTAAATGGACAACTAGGGACATAAAGCACAGAGTCCAAAGAGAGTTTGGGTAGGGGATTTGCTCGGCCAATACCATGACATTTAGTTTGTGACCCATTAGCCAAAGTAATACTAGGTAGTGTGTCCATATAAGGCAAACATGAGAAAAGCACTTTATTACCAGACATATGATCAGAGGAGCCTGAGTCAAGTATCCAAGGTCCAAGTGAAGAAGATTGTGTAACAAAGGCAATAGGATTACCGATCTGAGCAACAAAGGCAACTTGTGTGGTAGTTTGCATTTGCGCCTTTAGCTTGATGTACTCATTATATTCTGTGGTAGAAAGCGCGACTTGATCACTTGTGTCAAGGGCCTCAATTTGAGCAACATTGGCGACTCTAGGCTACAGTTGATTAGCTTTGGTGCGACATTATGCTTCAACGTGGCCAAAACGGTTGCAATAGTTGCATCGAGTTCGACCACGATTATGTCCACGTCCTCCTCCTCTACCACCTCATTGATAAGAATTAGAGACGGGTGCAGTAGATTCAACTGGCACATCGAGAGAAGCAAGGACTGGAGAAAGAGCTAAAGGGGCCGAAAGACGCAGTAGTTGTTCACAAACAGTTTCATATGAGGGAACAGTAGCACTAGATAGAATTTGGTTGCGAATTGAATCAAGATCTGGTGTAAGACCCGCAAGGGCCAGAACCATAAAGAATTTTCCACGTTGTTAAGCATGTGTTTCGGCACTGTCAGTATAGGGCATAAGTGCATCAAAATCAGCAATCAAACTATCAAGCTTACCTATGTAGCTTTGTATATCCATTTCTTGTTGCTTCATGAAAATAAGATTAGAGACTACAGTATATAAACGATTAACATTATTGGAGTATGTCTTCTTTGCCTTTGCCCAAACATCATAACATGTTTTAAACAAACGAAACTGAGATTGAAGTTTGACATCGATTGAAAACCAAAGAACGCTGCATAGAGAGGCATCAATCTGTTTCCAATTGTATTGATCTTTGGCAGCGACATCCTTGGACTGTTTGAGCAAATGGTCTTTACGACCTTGTCCTTGGAACCAAAGTTCAACGGTTGCTGCCCATCCTGCGTAATTGGCTGCACCTACCAATTTTTTGCACGGAATCAAAGGAAGCGTAGTGAAACTGAACACGGAAGAGGAGACAGCAGCAGATCCGGTGTTGGACATGACGATCAACGTTAGGTGAAAGAGAAGAAAAGATGTTGGAAAATCACCAGAAGTTGAAAAAGGACCTCGGAATGTGCCGTAAGGCCCTGAGCGACGACTGGCTTTGAAAAATTGATGGCCAGATGTGTCACCGTGTTCGCTGGAGTTTGGCAGCGCAAAAAAAATAAAAATAAAAATAAAATGTCACCGTGTTCGCCTGAGGATTGCGCGGCGGTCTGTAGTGGTGGGTTGCACTATACGCACAGCTAGAATGGAAAAGCACAACTGGAACACATAATTTTGAAGAGGAAAAAAAAAATAAAAATAAAAGGGTTATGACACAGTTGGGAAAGGCAGAGCAGCCCTAGGATGAACCTGCTCTGATACCATGTAAATATGTTATTTGTGTATTTCTTGTGTGTCTCAAACAAGATCACACATCTTCTATTTATAATGAGGTTACAATAATTACATTCAAATACTAGGGACTTGTATTTGACTAGAAGTTCTACCATTGAACCTAGAAAATTGTACAGTCAAAGAATAATAAATCATACTTTGAATTCTAACACTTTTAATATTTGTTTAGGTTGTTAGCTGTGTGATTTGATTTATGTGTTTTTTTTATTGTCTCAGGCCTCAAAGATCTAGCTGATTTTTTGCCAGCATCTTTGGTTACCATTGCAAGCTACTTTAAAGCTGAAGTTACACGGGGCATATGGAAGCCAGCTTTCATGAATGGAACTGATTGGCCTAGCCCTGCTGCAAATTTATCCCTTGTTGAGCAACAGATAAAGGAAATTCTAGCAGCCACAGGTGTTGATGTACCAAGCCTTGCTGTTGGTAATTGATTTTAGTCACTACATTTTTTAAAAAAATTAACCTTAATGACATTGTTACAACGATCAATACTCTTCAAGAGGTTGGTCCTTGACAAACTAATCAACTAGCTGGATTTTTTACCAATAAATATCCACTCATGCAGGCAATTATGTTTGTGTTGGTCTGAGTTTCGTTTTTATTGTTATATTGTATGTTGAAATAGAAGGTCCATTATATTGACAGTATTCTAAATTCACTGTAAACAGACGGAGACTCTCAAGCTACACTTCCTTTGCCTTTGGCAGCTTTCGTAAGCCTATCAATAACATACAAACTTGAGAAAGGCACAGGGAGATTCCTGGTCCTCATTGCCCCAGCTCTTAATGCCCTTGCTTCTGGTTGCCCCTGGCCTTGCATGCCCATTCTGACCTCTTTATGGATCCAAAAGGTGAAGCGTTGGAGTGAGTACTTTGTGTTCAAGGCTTCTGGAACTGTCTTCCACCACAACAGAGATGCTGTAGTTCAACTACTAAAAAGTTGCTTCACATCCACTCTTGGACTTGGCTCTACTGGTATTAATAATAGTGGTGGTATTGGTGCCCTTCTAGGTCATGGCCTTGTTTCCCAAGCAGCCGGTGGAATCTCTCCAGTTGCTCCGGGGATTCTTTACTTAAGAGTGTACCGTTCTATTGGAGATATCATGTTTTTGAATAAAGAAATCATGTCAATTCTAATGCTTTCAGTTAGAGACATAGCAAATAGTGAGTTACCGAAAGACAATGTAAAGAAACAACTCAAGAATGGAATGAAATTTGGACAGGTTTCTCTTCCCAGATACATGGCACGAGTCAAGCATGCTGCACTACTAGGGGCTTCATTGGTTTGGATATCAGGTGGATCAAAGTTGGTTCAATCTTTGATAGGAGACACTGTTCCTTCCTGGTTTTTATCAGCTGATATGTTAGAGCAGGATGGTGGCGAATCTGGAGTGCTGGTTGCTATGCTTAGAGGCTACGCACTGGCGTTTTTTGTTATGCTTAGTGCAGCATTTGCATGGGGTATTGACCATTACTCAGTTCCACCAAAACGACGAGCAAGGGTTATTGGCTTGCATTTGGAATTCCTTGCAAGCACCCTGGAGGGGAATACATCGCTTTGTTGCCATTGTGCTACTTGGCGAACATATGTTTCAGGTTTTGTGGGCTTGATGGTGGGTTGCACTCCAATGTGGGTCCGTGAAGCTGATGTGGAATTGTTGAAGAGACTAAGCAAGGGATTAAGACAATTGGATGAACATGAGTTGGCTCTTCGCCTTTTGGAAATTGGAGGAATAGGCGTCATGGGTGCGGCAGCTGAAATGATAATAGAAATTGAACGTAGGTTGTAATTCTATCTGAACTGGCAAATACTATACTGATCCATGATTTATAGGCTTTAACTCTAAAGGATGTTAGTAATCTTTCTATATTTTTAGAAAAACCAGCCGTGTATATACCTTGCAATGAATTCTAGTTTATCGCGATGTTAGTCGCTTATTAATCAATTACAGCTGACAATAGTAAATTTTTGTTTTCAAATTAGTGCCGTGAAGTACTTTTCTGCCTATTTCATTGAACTTCTGGTCAAATGGCTTTTACACAGGCAGTGTATTTTTCGGTAATTTCAATATCTTGTAATTATTATGTGTCTTTATTATATCTTTTGGGGGTGATATGTGCAAACAAAAAAATGTGAATGTGGTAAATGGTAATGCTTAAGTGCATGAGACTATATGGATGAATCCCTATTCATTAGTTTTCTCTTCGATCTTGTTTGGTAGTATCAGTTAACAGCATTAAGGATCTTTGTGAGCACCACACGAAATTTATGGTACCCTGTTATGGATGGACTTTCTAGCTATGGGTGGTGTACGTATTGCTACAAGAGATTTGTTCAGAATGGTCCGGTATATGCTGGATTGTTCAAGGGTATTTCTTACTTTAAAGATTTAATTTAGTAATAGTAATACCTTTGCTGACCTGAATGTACAAGGAAAAAAGTTGAGAGTCCCTCCATATTAAACGAGGAAAAGGTTATCTTTAAATTAACCTAAAGCATCTTATGATCTTAACAATTAAAAAATAGACACTTCATTCATTCACATTAAAGACAACTCAAGTCGACTTTATAGAAATCTTCATAAAAATGACGATGGCAGGCTTGTCACATTTACTTGGCGAGTCCAGGAATAATTAATTGTTTACATGATACCAACAAGTACATGCAGGTTAGGATAATTGAATCCTCAATCATTGAGCATGAGAAACCATCGTGATGAAACTACTGCGTATATATTTACACAGGATACCAGCAAACATTTCCCAGTATTTATTCTCATCAATTTTTTTATTACTATATCATAATTACTGATATATAAATCTACAACTGAGAGGCCAATTCAAGTAATGACAATTTACAGAGGATGGGGAAAGTATTTCTTCTAACTGGTACTATTGTTTGCCTCAAACAAAGTGCAGCTGTAAGACTTCATTTCATAAGTACACAAACCTGATATTTGCTCAGGGACAAAATCACCATTGGTTAAGAAAAACCCAGGAAATGGAAGAGCTGTATCAACTAAGCGGTACCATGACACCCCTTCTGGAAGCAAGGGTAAAACTACAGTTTCTGGATGATCATCTGCATTGAAAACAATAAATAAATCCCCTAATATATCAGAGGACACAGAGCTCTCTTGAAGCTCCCCTTTTTCAGCCTTCAAATTCATGGCCAGGAACTTGCAGGATGGGTCTTCCCATCTTGGCGGAGCATTGTCGACTCCGCGCCATTCAATGTTTTCTTCTTTTAAGAAGCTCTTACTCTGAAGAAGATCGCTCCGCCTCTTTCTCAATGAAGTCAAAAAGGAAATGAACTGTGTGGTTTGTTTACCAAAACCTGTTTTCAAAGCAGCCCAATTGAAGGGTTTTGTGTCACCATATGCAGGAGAACCACCAGAAGAATAACCACACTCATCTCCCATGTTCAAAACAGGTACTCCTAATGACACAAACAAGATGAATAGGAAATTACGGATTTGTTTGAGTCGTCTTTCAAGGACAGCAGTGTTATTAGTAGGTCCTTCTTCTCCGCAATTCCAACTCAACTCCACGTCTAGATCAGCACTGCTGAAGCTGACCAAGTCCACGAGAGAAAGTCCGAAATTCCTTGCAATGTAATTAAAAGAGAATGCAGGGCCTCTTCCACAAGAATACATGTCCCCACTCCCACAAAGTCTTGTTGCAAGGTTGCTAAGAAGATTTTCACCCCTTAGAAAGTTCCTCACATCGTTACAAAAATTTGTATTTATTTCAGCCCATCTCATCCAATGAGGAAAGCGAATCTCCTTTGCTTCCATGGCATTGAGATCCCAACAATCTGCTATAATTTTAGTTTTCCACAGTATCGGATCGAAAGCAATCGCTTCAACCAACGGAGGTCGAGACAAGTATTCTCCATGAAACCCCCTCAACAAATGTGAAGCATTTACAAAAGAGAAACCATCAATGTGAAACTCAGTTACCCAATACCTAAGGCTATCCAGAATCAAATTTTGCATTATAGGATAGTTACAGTTCAAAGCACTTTGTACCTTCAAACCACCAACGCCATTTGCATAATAGTAAGATAAATCATCAATACCATGCAGAGCACCGGTCTCAGCAGTATTGGAAAAAACAACTTCCATGAGAACTTCTATCCCATTGGCATGCATAGTTTTCACCATGTCTTTCATAGAGTTTATTGTAGATACAGGATCACCAGATTTTCCATAAAGGTTCATGGGAGAGAAAAAATTACAAGGAAAATAAGGTCCCTTTTCCTCGTCAAATGTGAAAACTGGCTCCAACAGAACAGCATTCATACCTAGATCTTTAAAATGCTGCACCTTTTTAGCCAAACCAGAAAATGTCCCAGCTAAATCACCGGGAAGTTGACTGGACTCGTGCTCGGTAAAGCGCTTCACATTCAACCTATACACCAGTAGTTTCTCCATGTCCAAATTCAGATGATAATCATCCCCCCAATCAAAAGCAGGATCCTTTTTCAAAAATCCAAGGTTCTTCACGGACCCAATACCATTAGGAAAAGAATTCCCGACAATTCTAGCATACGGGTCCAAAACAACACACTCAGCATAACTGTTATCCCTGTGAGCTCCTCCCAAGCGATAGCCGTATCTCACAAAATTCCCGACACTCTCAAAAGAGATATGCCAGATATCCCCTGACCTATTGACATAAGGATCAAGATCAAGCTCCAATGCAGGCTTCTCCACACTATCATTGTCATCATCATATAAACACAATACCACACTCTCGGCACGCCTTGAAAATACAGCAAAATTAACTGACTCGTCAGGCGAAAAAGAGAGCCCCAATAGAGATGGGCACCCCTTATAAAAACCAACAGGAACACAGAAATTCCTTTTCATATGGGTTCTGATTTCCAACCCAGAATATCTCAACAAAAACGACAAATAAAAAGGAACTTGTTCAACATCAAATTCCAATTCAACTGAAAACTTTCCAAGAGAATTTTGCACAAAGGGACTCACATTCATCCCTTTTCCAACATTCACACTTAAGGAATCATCTCTATACACACCCCAACACAACACCAATGTTTCCCCTTCAGCTCTAACTAACTCCAAAGAAGAAACCTCAATATAAACAAAATAAGTAACTTTTTTCTTTTTAACATAAACTTTAACCAAACCTTCACCTATTTCTGTCCGAAACAAATAAGACAATGCTGTTTTGATGTCTTCAGATTGTGTAAAAGTGCTGAACTTTTGCTCAGTTTCTTCCACAGACAATCTTGACGTGGCACACAATTTTGAAGTGAGATTATGGGAAAAGGGGCTTATGATGAGATCTTGCAAGTTTTTACCAACAAGTTGGTGCTGATGCTTAATTTGAATAAAGGGAGTGTGAAAGAAGGAACATTTGGTTCCGTGATTATGATGATGATCAAGTGGAATCAGTGAGAATGAAAATGATGGTAAGAGATTTGCCATGGAGTAGGTAATTAGAGTGTGAATTGAAGAGAAATGGAATGAATGAATGAATGAGATATAAGATGGTATGAGTGTGGATGTAGATTGTGTTGGAATCTTAATTTTGGGACCGCACAACACATGTTTGTGTTATTGTTTGGGGTTTAGGAGGGGCACATTTTATTATGGTTTTGGAGGAGAATGACCCCATTTCTCTTTCTTTGCTGCTCACCGTTGCCTAAGCCTATCAAATATTATTATTATTTTCTGAATCGACAAATATCCTATGTATTTTTCATTGCTGCATTCATTCTGAAAGCAACTGCATATATTTTATAGGGAATAAGGAAATCACTCATGCCTATGTCTTTTTCTTTTATGAGTACACTATCATTAACTTTGTACAACAAATTAATAAAAAAATTATTCATTTTAATTATTTAATTTAATTAGTAAATATTGATATTCTTAAATTAAATATCATATTTTAAATTCAAATTAAAGATTCCACATTTATTTATAAGTTTTTTTTACTATTTATTTAATATATATATATATATATATATATATATTTCACTCATAATTTTCTTATGAGGTGTATGTATATTAGTACAAAGATATTGCTAGTAATAAGTTATCTAAGAGCAATTTTTAAGGAATTTACCGATTAAAATTTTGTATTGTAAAAATTAAAAGTTAAACTTTTAAGATTTTAAATACACAATTTCGAATGCAGTTTCAAATAAAATTTGTATATTTGAATACTTATCAAGTGTCCTTAGCATTTCCCTTAATATATTCTCGCTTTATCAAATAAATATTAGTATAATATCAAACTTTAATTAAAAAAAAAAATATTTTTGCTAATTACATCCTTTTACACCTAAATAACTTATTGATTCACGAAGATTTGTAACTAGCTGAATTGTTAAAAATTAAAGTTCAAATCTTTTTCTCTCAAAATAATAATAATAATAATAATAATAAAGAAGTTGATTTTCATAACGGGAGGGTTGTTTCTGTTGAATCAAATGTACATACTTTTTACTGTTTGTCTACACTGAACACAATATTTTCTATGTTAATTACATCAACAAATACATACACAGACGTATATATACAAATACAACAAACAACATGTTACGTGGTGCTGGAAATATAACCAAGAGTATGAATCATGCACTTTAGCAACTGCCTGCACTTGCAGCTTCATTTTCAGATTCTGGCTTGCTACTCCGACATGTTCTCTTTGTCTGAATAAGAGGATTTTCCTCTTCGTCATCAATAATCACAGGTTTTTCGAATTCATCGGCCTTAAAAACCGGGTGTACGAATGCATCTTGAAGGTAAAGTCTCAGGTTTAAGTTTGGTTCAACAGCTCGTTCGAGTGTATCCTTCACCATGGCATCCTGTCATTAAATCTCATATGTTACACTAGTAAATTTAATACTACAACTATTTTTTATTTTAAAGTTAGTAATTAGCTGTAAATGATAATTGTTTAACGAACCTCTAGGGGGAACCTTACGAATGCAGATTCAAAACGTCCTTTGCAATATAAATGGAACCAAATTGTCAAGACAGGTTGAGCAATAAGCACTAGTGTGGACTTATTTGCACCTCTTGTACTAAGCAATCCTGCCAGAAGAATTTGAGATATAATCAAGCCAATAATTACTCGACGATGGACATCTGGCCAAAACGTTGCTCCACTCTCGTATTGCTGGTTATACACATTGATAATCTAATGACAACAAAAAGAACCACTAATCAAGCATAATCAAAAACAGAATGATGATATTTTATTTATTCTAAGTAACAAAATATGTAAACAAAGTGTATCCATAAATAAATTACCTGGTGCCGAAAGACCATGTAGGAAAAAGCAAAGAAGACTACAATGAAGGGTAGAAGTAAAGGTGTGACTGGAGCATAGACATGCCCCAACATGAAATATAATTGGATTCGAGGTTCAGATGTAGCAAATTCCAAGCTACCAGGATCCATAGCATTTTGTCTGTCTTGCTCCGTTTTAACTAAAAATGTGTTTTTCAGGTGGAACGAGATTAATGAAGATAATCTGAGAATTTCTCCAGCTATTCCAGCCCATCCGTCTAGCATTATGTATGTGATGAAGAATGTGGCCTTCATGGGGATCGTACTTCCAACAGTTTTTGTGAACTCTGTAGAGGGCTGATTAATAAGCTGTTCCAGTTGCTGAAATGCGGTTCCTGTTATAATGCTCCCAAGAAACACATTGACAAGAACAAACAAATAATATTTGGAAGCTGATTTCCGTTCCAAACCGGACAATGATGAATAACCTTCCATTTTGGACATCGTCATGAGCATTTTTGGAAGCAATGCGAGAAATATCTTTAATGCTAGCCCTGGCATAAATCCTTGAATAACAGACTTCACAGATGGCCTGCCATGAATAAAGTGAGTAACTCCATTAGTCTATTTCAGCAATGGAAAAAGGAAACTACTGTCCATTTTAGTTCGAATTTAATTTATATGCACCACCAATGTAAAGATATTTTACACTTGCAGTTAATCACAACCGTCGAATCAATTGACATATTTGATTTTTACTTTAATCATCTCTAAAGTTACTGATTGTGATGGACTGACAATGTAAACCTTTTTACACCAATCGTGTATAGAAATTAATCTCTTTCGCAACTTACTTTTCAATTATTGGTTTCAAGAAAGGAAGGACCTTCTCGATTGCCTCAATGTTAGCTAGAGATTGGACAAAAGCTATTGGTATCATAAAAAAGAAAGTAAGGAAAAACATTGAGACAGAGGTAAGCAATCTTCTGATATTCAGGTCAAAATATGGAATTGCAAGATTTTCCCAATACACATCTCTAGGCTCAGGAGCCCATTCTGTCAGCCAAACAGTAGGATTACTAGTCTGTTGTGTTTGAGCGCACACAGCTGCCCCCCATCGTGTTTTGAATGAAACAAATGCTGCAGGTATAATAGCATCAGGATCGTTCATAATATTTTCTCTTTCTTGAGCTTCCTGTTTCAAATGAACATGATTAAATTGATTGTTTATAACATATTTTGATTATACTTAGAATATTGAATAAACCTGATGAAATGTATTATATTGCAATCTATTCAATATCTATAGAACCACTTTGTACATTAATAATACATGGTAACTCTTCTTATCAATTTGTTAACTTCCCAAATAATATAGAATAAAACTTCACTCCATTTCATCATAAAATGATCTGGCAATGATATGGTGATTTTATTTCATTTTATTCTACTTCATTCCACTGATCAACAATTGTTTAAATATATCCAACGAGTAATAGAGTTGTGTAAATGAATAGATAATAAAATCTATACAAAAAATACTAACAAAAGTTGCACTGAAACAAACATTGTACCCTTTAATCACTACTTACTTGTTCGCTCAACTTTTCAATCAATGCAGTATAGTGATCAATGGCATCAACTTTAGCCCCCATGATACCCATCATACCTGTCTATATATATAGTAAGAAATCAAATTGTGAAACATAGGAAAAGTTGATTAATAGTAAATCATGAAGAGAAAGCTACCCGAGTAGTTGGTCTCTTAGAAGGGTCTCTTTCATATTTGTTATGATAGTAAACATACCAGTTTTGCAATTGCTTCTTCTTTGCAACTATTGATGCAAGCATGTTTGCGTTATAAACAACCTAGCAATTATTCATAAGAAATTAATCACTTGTTAGACCATAGGAAACAACAAAAATAGTGCTAGTTCAAGATTCACAGCAGAAAGTCTTCAATTCGTTAAAGAAAATCTCAATAAGTTACAGATCTTAATTCCTTGATGAAGACTAATGCATCAAATGTTGGGTTTGGCTAGCCCAAATTGTTACCTAAATAATTATTGTTGGTTTCCTATTTTTTAGTTGTAATTGGCAATATTTGTTATTTTTATAAGGGACTAAGATAATAGTAATGTTGTAGTGGGAATATAGAATAGCTCTTATCTTGACACAAAGAGTGCAGGAATGATTGTATATCAATCAAATTCTTCAAAGTTATAAATACTAATGTTTAGGGACACGGTAGAATTTTTAGAGCGAGGAAGAAATTGCAACTAATTTCAGCTTTTTCGTTTAAAAGTTGTAGGATAATGATCATTATTTATATAATTTTTTCTCATTCTTGGGTGTAGGCATGTTGGACAAAAACACATTTTACTTGATGCTTGAGAACTCATTGAATGGGAAAAGACTTTGGTTGTTGTTGTATGTATGTGTGTTTATGTAAGTACATAAAGGGTGTGCATGATTCCCAACAAAAGCAGCTAAATGAGGTTTCATATTTGCCACAATATTTGTAGTTGTAACTAAGCAACATACTTGATGCATCAAATAGTGATCAGGGTGGTTGACGCAAAAAAAATGTTCAATGTGCTCACTGACTGATTCATCGGGATCTGGGGGAACATTCCTTACCAAGACCTGTGGGAAAAAAAAAACAAAGTGGTTATTGGACGAAGCTATCAACTCAGTTCTTACGATAACAGGAAGTAAAGCAAGCGAACATACAAATGAAAAATGAAAGCTGTGACCCAAAACTCTATTGGAGAGTCCCCAGAAAGCCATATACCACATAGAAGACAGGCATGTGAAAAGGATAGTTTCACAAGTTTACTAGTCTAACTGTTCTGGTCATCGTTGTCACAAGTACGCAAAATGATTTTCTATTACTACTTTTCTCCCTGTTGAGCGCGCACACACACACATATATGTACATGTCATATGCGCATCTCATAAATATTTTTTTCAATATTTCCCTTTTGTATATGGAGCTTGACGAATACAGATGGTCTAGCTTAGAGTTGCAAATGTATTTCTTGTTCCACGGTATAGGCACCGCTTAATAAGATTATTGTTACCTACGAAGGGCAGTGAAGCAGCAAAGGGTACAACTCTGAAAATGAGACCAACTTACAGTAAATTGATCTGGACGACGACGTTCAGATGCCAAAAATCTTAATCTCATTGCTGCTATAATCCTGTATTCCTTATAAAGACTATAGCACGTCCAAGCTGAGAAGACATATGACATACCAATATGCACCCAAAACCTGAAGAAAATAGCATGAAATTCCTTAACAGAAAGTATGAAGCAACCATATTATATATCAAGATTCATGATGCAAATAGTCTTCAACCCTATTATAAATTTATAACAAAATCAATCAATTTAGTTAATGTTGGAACTCTTATTTGGTTTATTTAGGATAAAAGAAAAACATCAAATTTCCAATACATTATGCTCCTAACACAATCAATAACTCCTTCAATTCTTAATAATAGATGTCATGTGTTAGAGAAAAAATGTGTAACATAGAGCTTGAGCAACTATGTCAAAGGGATTGCCTCACCTCTTTGATCCAAATGGAATGTTCGAAATTGAAAGCTTGTCAATATTGCTAAATGTCAAATCCTTGGCTGCTGGTGCCTCCAAAGTTTTCCCAGTCCAATTGATGGGAACCAAAACCATAAAAGCCAATAGGGTAATTGGGGCAAATATTTTGAAACTGTATATGAGTATTTCAATCAGAAAAAGAAAGAAAAAAAACTATACATTAGAAAAGGATAATTAGATAAAAATAGAAAACAAAAGATCATATTAACTCACCCAAGCACATAAATCCGAATATAGACAGCTGAGTCAAGGCCTGCATGATCAATAAGCTCAGGTTCAGGCATATGCAATGCTGCAGGCATCCAATTGAGGAACCTGATGTAGGTCCCAAAATCAAGATTAACAAATTTCTTGACAAATGATCTGGAATTTGTTGGGCTGCTTCTTATCCCCTTCAGATACCATTTGGGGAAGTAGATCCTATCGTTAAATGGTTGAAGTCGCAACATTGCAAATGCAAAAAGGAATGTAAATGCAGACAACAGATTGATGCCTGCAGAAATACCAATATCTGCCAGAGTCGCCATTGTCTTCTCCCTTTAAAGCACAATTTAACCTACACTACATAAACAGAAAAATAAAACATGCAATGAAATTGTTTTCAAATTAGTATCTACACCAAACTATCATCAAGTATTTAAACAATGCATTGTACTTTGTAATCCGAAAAATTGTATAATCGAAAAACTACCATCACTATATTGTTAAAGACGTAGGCAACCCCCTGATCAATCATTTATATTATTGTGTGCGTTTATTTATGTATTTTCTTTAGAGTTGGTTTGCTATTCTAACAAATTAAAACGCGAAAAGTATTGTACTATCTATTAATTGATTTATTGTCCTGCATGCAAGCATCAATGCTGATAGCAAATTTGTATATTCAAATATTCAAGTGTTCCCAAATTAACAAGAGAAAAATGCATTTAAAAGAGGAAATGAAAGAAACAACAACAAAAATCTATGAAGTTTTCACGATTCATATAGTTGTATATGCAATTCTACAACTTGAAAATACATAAACATTATAAATAAATGTAGAAAAATAGATAATAAGGAATGTAACCTTTGTTTTGAGAAGAAATTCACGGTGCTAGTGTTATTGGTAGAAAAAGTGAAGCCATGTTAGATTTGGCGGGAAAACTAAAAGTGGATTAGAGCGAATGCGGTAGTTAATTATGGTGATTGAATTTTCTCAAGGTAGCTACGTTATTAGATATAGTTTGTGTATTAAGAATTAAGAAGAGAGAGAGAGAGAGAGAGAGAGAATGCAATGAAGATATTATTATTATGAGAAAAAAGAAAGCGGAGAAAGGAGGCGGCAAGGAATGGTAACTGAAAGTTGGTTTGGTTACCATTGTTTGAGTGTACGGTGCAGAGATAAAAGGCGCCAAAAGCTTCGGACTTCTCTCTCATTCTTATCAACTTTTTTTTAAAACCTTTGCTTCTTTTTTTTTTTTTTTTTTCACAAAAACCTTTGCTTTTTCTACCGCTTATATTATTTAATGTTATACTTTACTTTTTATCTTTTATGTCTTATTTAGTTTTTTTTTTTCACCGATAAATATAAATGAGTAGACAGTGGTGTGGTAGTAAAAACTTACTATTTTCTATTGAGAGAAAAAGAAGAGCGATAATATTATGATTAATAGTGTCAATAACTATAAGGGTCGGACTGTTATAATTATGTTCTTTGAAATATGATTGAGTTAAAAGTTTAAACATAAATTTTATAAATTTAAAAAGGTTGAAGTTACGCAAGATGCTCTGTCGAAATTTTGAGAAAAAATTATATATATTTTTAAAAATTGTTATTGAAAAATATTTAATTGTTAAGTTAGTTGATAGGTTTGTCAAACTAAGACTATAGTTTGTGCGTCAGTCACGACGTTTAATTTTCGGAGTCGTGACATACTATATAGTATTTGTACTCTCAGTTTGAAAAGAATTCGTACATTTGAGAATATTAATTTCAATATTTGTATCCATACATGTTGGATACTTAAATATTCATACGAGTTGTACTAAGTTATTAAAATAAATCGATATATAACAAAATATGATTTTTATGATTGTAACTCAATTAAAAATCATTAAAATATTTTTAAATTTGAACCATAAAATATTAAAAATAAAAATATTTACTAACTCAAATTTTTTTTTAGACAATGCACCTATTTATGTGCATGTTTGGTATTTGTAAGAAATATAGTATTTGATTATATTATGTTTTATTCAGTTTTCGAATACTTGATCTAATTTCCAAATGTATGAACAACTCATTTATTTTTAGTAAATTTATGGTGGATTTGTTTGCAAAAACTCATTTTTTTTTTAATTATTGTTAGAATTATGGATTTCTTGTTTTGATTTTTTTTTTCTTTCTAATTCACATAAATTTCTTTAACAATAATTGATTTAAACTTAGAAGACCATAAATGTGTTTTTTTCAAGTGAGGTCTCTAATCTTATCTTTTATTCAAGTGAGGTCTCTCTTTAGCGTTGTAATCTTATCTTTTATTTTTGAATTATATTTAATTTGACTCTAATCTAACATCTACAAACTCTATATATGTTTTTTTATAAATAATTAAACGCAAGTGTCGATTGTAATTTAGCAGGTTAAACTTAAATTGAATTTTACACGCTCTGTAGTTCGAATTAACTTAAATTTAATTACTATTGTATGTTTTATTTATTAGGTTTCTAAAGCTATCAAAAACTCATCAAATCGAACATTTGTAGCTCAAGTTATGGTAAAATAGTGCAATGGTGTTGCCAAATGGTCATAATCAATTATGAATTATGAATGTTAATCTAATTGATTATCGTAAAAAAAGTACAAATTTGATCGATTTTGACTGCACACCATATCCTAAACATTTATTACTGATATAGCTTTAATTTTTGGCATATCTAGTTCAACCTTAAACAAATCTAATTACACCCTTTAGAATTCATTGATATATCTTATTTCTTATTTAGTTATTCATTTTTAACTCATATTTGTCTCATTAGAACCGTCGTGGATTTGCATTCTTCTGATGTCTAATTTGTTGTTGTTCATGCTTTTTTCTATTCAATTAGTTGTTCTTTGTTTCTATTTTAAATTTAATTAGTAAAATCACTCTCTCTAACCTTGTTTTGGATGAATAATAATTTATTTCTTATTGATTACATGTAACCCTCACTCATGGAGCTTTGGAATCACCGGAGGAATCTTTGATCCATAAGATTGTTTTTCATTTCTCTTTAGTGGATAAATCTAATATGGAAGGATGATATTTTTCTTGCATGTAGTGTTTGTAGAATTGCGTATAGTAGTTAAAGAATGTCTATTTCCTTTAATATGGTAAGCCATTATTGAATTATATATAATTGATTATATATTTGTGATATTAAATGGTGTGGTGATGAATGTGCATGATGGGTCTTAATGAACAATTATTTGTTTATAGAAATGACAATATAATCCGCATATGCGTGTATCTACGCAAATTCATCTTGATTTGGACGGATAAAATTCGTTTTGGTTGAGTGTGGGTGGAGATGTGAGTTTTCCTCGAAATCAAACTTTGGGACCAGTTTGGAATATTGATATCTACCCCGCACCACTAGTAATATTATTGTAATTTTTAAATTATATATATATATATATGTGTGTATATTGAATATACTTAATATTTTTGTAAATATTAAAAATTATAATTTCATCTCTATTAAAAATCTGAATTCCGCCGCGGACGATAATTGAAATTGAAATTTTCACCCGCTAAAAACGAAGACGGATGCATATTGTCCCTAATTAGTTGGGTGTAGAGGTGGAGAAGACAAAATATATCCCTCTATGCCATGTGTCGTGCCTATTTATTTATAGTTTGATATATTTTGGATGTTAATTATGTTGAACTAATGTTGTTGTTTTTATGACATTAATTTAATTAGGTGTGTTAGATTAATCAATTAAATTCATAAAACAATCACCGAAATAATTCAAGTTAGACTATCTTAGATATGAGACCGTACGATATTAAATACAAAAACAATCATCCAAATTAGCACATTCACATGCAAACTTATCCATAAATACCAAACTCATTATTTAAAAAGGTAAATAGATGTTTAATATACGGTGCTATGAAACATACACAATATTTTGTACCATTGTGAAATGACTCATATGTTACTGGAGCCGATTCATAGACAAACATTAATGATTCTAGAATCTAGATAAATTTTGTTAAATCTCAGGAGACATATGAATTGATACGTAAAGTGAACATCATTTAGAGAATCGACATTTAGAGTGATCATCGTATAAATATCAAAACATAAATAACATACAAATACAAATGTGTCATTAAAGTATAATATATTATAATATTTAAAGGAATAATCTAATAACTCAATTTTATTTCCATGCACATGTTATTTACATATATGATCATGTGATTATTTTGGACTTCTTTAGAGTGTTTTTTAGTTAGAACAACATTAGAAGGGTGATCATACCTTACAACATGTCAATAGAGTTTTTTCATAAGTATTTTGTAGCCTTAGTATATTCACATGATATTTGCTTTAACTTATGTTTGTTTATTTTATATATAAAAAATGCTATTTCCTTTTAAGAGATAGGACATAAAGCTGATTATATAATGATAGGCATGTTAATGAAAAACTCATATGGAAAGAATGAATAAAAGGTAAAATTATTAAGATTTCAATATTAAAGAATATTAAAGATGTTCACATTTTATCCTTAAGTCTTAATTTAACTAATAAATATTTATTAGGTTTGACGTTTTGTTTTAAGTGATCTCACCAGTTAATTATGATTGAATTTATCATTTTTTTTAAGATAAAAAAAATATGTTCACATTCTAAAAAATATATATTAAAGGTAATTGTATTAACTTGTTCGAATATATATACAAAATAGTTTTTTTTTAGGAACAAAACTTAAATTTTTAAATCATGGTTTAAATTGAAAATTAATAATATAGAATTATGTGACATAAAAAAATATTATATTTTTAAGTTTATTTTACAATAATTTGTAAATGTTTTGTTATTTAGTGACTGTTGAATAAATTTAAGCATTATTGGAAATTAAGGATACTAACAAATTCTATATAAATGATCAAGAAAATATATATATATATATATATATATATATATATATATATATAATGAGAAATATTGTTTTTTTCGATAGAAAAGCGTAAATAATCAAAATTATGAGAGGTATACATATGTCACATTACCAAAAAAAAAGCAAATGATTAATGAAAAGTATAAATGGGTATAAAAATCATCTCAATTTTACCTTATAATTGATTAAGAAATTTAATGAAATCTGATATCGATTTTATAATATTTTTAATATGAAAATTTGAAATAAATGTGTCATTTATGAGGGAATTTGTCACAATACAAGAAAGATACATGAGTTTTAGAAAAAGAATGAAAGATATAAAAGTTATTTTGCTTTAAAAAAATAGGACATAAAATTATTATTTATGAAAATAAATATATGATCACGAGGACAAATTTTAAAAGGAGATATATTTTTGTTTAAGAGTTATAAATATAACAAATTTAAGAGTATATGATATCACTTTAAAAAGAAAAATTACATTATCACACGACTATAGCTATCAGAACAATGAAAATATTTGATTTTAATAACAAATATTTAAAAAGTCAAATATATTAGTGATTGTGATTTATTCTTAGTGTATATTTTTGTTGGTATTGATTGTGTCCCAAATAACAATTTAAAGTAAAAAAAAAAAAGGTTTATATATTTTATTTTCTACACAACCAAAAGTTAATTTAACATATATTCTTTTTTATAATTATTTGTCAATATTATGGTACTTTAATATTAGTTGAAATTTTTAATTATCAATTAAAATTAAGAAAATAAAATATAATTGCTTAACCATAAAAAAAACTGACAAAAATGATTATATTTTTATTGATTATGAAAACATAAAATAATCAAAATTATGAGCAATAAAATAATATACATGATTTGATAAAAGTGATAATATGGAACATAAGTATAAAAGTTATATTGCTTTGACAATCAACTATCAATATAAGGAAGAAAAATAGTAATAAGAAAATTAATATTGTCTTCTTTATTTTTAATCATTGTTGAATTTTAATGGATACAAATGTCAACAAACTATCAATATAAAAAAAAAACGTATAATTACCAATATTAAAAGAAATAACTACTTTATAATATAAGAAAAATATAACTACCCTATAAAAAAATAACTATTAATATTTTAAAATAACTTTTTTTTACAAAAAGTTTTTTTTTAAGAAAAAAAGTTTTTAGAAAATAAAAATAGAGAAAATGAAGTAGTTAATTTTTAGAAGTTAATAATTGAAAACTTATTATTTCTTTTAATAAAAACTACAAAAGGCATATTTGTAAAAAAAAAAAATAGACTGCACCAAATATTTGTTATTGACAAATATTAAAAAAAAATATGAGATAAATATTTATAACTATTGCATAAAAATAGATGGGACACATATTTTTTAGTTAAATAAATATAAGAAATTACTGGACAAATATTTGTCACCGATATATAAAAAAAATGACAAATATTAATATAACACAAGAAATTTTTTTATAACTGGTGCATAAAACAATATGCGACAAATATTTGTTAATGATAAAAATATGAATAATCACGGGACAAATATTTACAACTGATACAAAAAAAATACAATACAAATATTTGTTATTGATAAATTTAAAAAAAAAAGAGATAAATATTTATAAATGATACATACAGGAATACGAGATAAATATTTATAAGTAATATACATAAAAAATCACATGACAAATATTTTATGTTAATACATAAAATAATGCGGGACAAATATTTGAAACTGATAAATATTAAAAAATAATAGGACAAACATTTTTGTTGTCATATATAAAAATATAAGATAAATATTTTTCATTAATAAATATAAAAAAGTATGGAATAAATATTTGTCATTGATACATAAAATAAAATAATTTTTTTTTAAATTTAAATTAATTATTTAAGATCTTAAGTTTTTATGGGGTAACATTAAAGGTGTTCACACTATTTTCAATATTAATATTATATCTAAGATTTTTACATTAAAGTTTAATTCACTTATGGGTATAAAATTTATTTACATTGACAACTGTATTGATATAGAGAATTTTATACACTTTTTTTTGGTGAAAAAGTATTTTATAATAAATTCAAAAATTAATTCCAAAAGTTTTTTTATATAAAAATAATTTTAAAATTTTATTTTCCTTAATAAAAATGATTTTTATGATAGTCGCCTAGTTTGGGTGCACTTAAGAATTTCCATTTATGTATTGTTAAAAGAAAAAAGAATTTCCATTTACGGAGACTTAAGTGAATTAGACCTTTTTATTTGATTTTATTTTTATTTTTATTTTATGTTGGACCATTATCATTAAATTAAAATTTCATTAGAGTTAAATGTTATAATTAGGTTGTGGGCTTGACATTATTCTTTAAGAATAATGTTAGATGGTATGAAGTCTATTTAGCGATAAATACACGAGCAATTAATCATCTTATCTTATGTGGATGATAGATATTATTTCGTGTTCCGATTCTCTTAATTTTTGCTTCATTTATAATTCCATTATTCTAAAATATTAAAAATAGATGAAAAGTGGATTACTACGGACATAACCATTTAATGTGAGATTCTCTACCTCAACACTCTTCTATGATCTTCATCACCTTTTTCATTTCTAGTTCTCTCCTCTCACTATATTGTTGCGTCTTTCTTAGCATTCTCGCTTTGCTTTATGTAATATAGAGATATATGTTATCCTCGTTAATTATCAAATTGTCAATTCAATATATATATATATATATATATATATATATATATATATATTATCCTTGGTTGAAGTTTGATTTGATGATGAATATGGGTCGTCTTTTCCCTCAATACTCATCACTTTCCCATATATGTGTGGAAATTGATTTCTTTAATTTATTTTTCTGGAGACAAATATAGTTTTCCTAATAAAAGGGACAATATAGTCAAGAATGAAGGTATATACTCAAATACATGTCCAAATTAGAGGGTGCAATATTTAATTTTGACTGACACTCATTTGAAAAAGTTTGGAATGGACCAGAAATTGTTATAAAAATTTAAGGTATATTTTATTTAAAATAATTGTCCCCATAACGCATAATCACGTTTCTTTTTTCTTTTGATGACAATAATCTGTTAAAATAGAGAATCAATGAAATCAATTGAACTTAATTTTTTACCAAAAAAACTTAAACCTAAATTTAATAGGGGAGCAAATTTTTAATATAAATTATAAACTAACTCATCAATACTTATATCAATCTCAGGCTGTGAGGGCACGTTTTTTTCATTGAGATTATCTCTATTTTATGACGCTATTTAGGAGATACATGATAAACACAAAAGGATAAATTAATTCATTGACATTTTTATATTATTTAAAAAAAATTAAAATATTTAATTTCTCTTAATGAAGCTCTCAAATATCTTTTAAGATGAACAAAATTAAATAATTTGATAAGGATAGTACTAACAAAATCCATATATATGATAAAGCAAAAAAAGAAAAATTATAATGATAAATAGTATTTTTTTACAATAAAAAATTTAAATATATAATCACAATTATGAGAGGTATATACATAGGTGATACCAAAAAAAGCAAATGATTAATGAAAAGTATAATAGGTATAAAAATCATCTCAATTTTACCTTTTAATTGGTTAAAAAATTTAAAGAAAACAGGTATTGATTTTATAATATTTTTTTAATATGAAAGTTTAAAATAAGTATGTCATTTATGAGAAAAATGTGTCTCGATACAAGAAAGATACATGCATGAATTTCAGAAAAAGAATGAAAGATATAAAAGTTATTTTGTTATAAAAAAAAGGACATAAAGTTCTTATTTTATGATAATAATTGGAGAAGTTTTTTAAATAGAAATATATTTTTGTTTAAGATTTTCAAATTAATACATAAGTTTAATTTATATATAATATTTTTATAAAAGATTCTTTTTTATAACTACTTAA
>NC_021162.2:68307495-68342205 GCF_000331145.2 Cicer arietinum
TATATATATCAGTGTTTGTGATTCACCGTTAGAGTAAATTTTTTTATTGACAATGTAAAAAAATTAATCTCAAACAATAGTTTGATATAAAATAAAAAGTTTATAAGAGTTATTTTCTACAAAAAGAAATGTTAATTTAACTAATCTCAATGAAAATGACTCTAGAAAAAACTAAATTAAATTTTTTTCCCCAAATAACATTTGTTTAGTTTTATTGCATAATAAAACCCCAAAATGAATAATATAATCAAAAAGATTAATTAAAAAATTGACACATCTAACTATTCTATTAGTTAATTGTATTATGGTAGTTTCCTCACAAAACATTAGTTTTACATCTAACATTTTGTCTACATTTACAATTAAGTGCATGTTAATTTGTTTTCTACGAAACAATTAAACATATATTGAACCAACTAATTATCTCAATATTTCATATTAAAATCATAACTAAAGTTGCACCGCCATATTCGCCTCTATAATTGTTATAAATACAAACACAATTTAAAGTCACTGTGAATCTAAATACTATTAATTATAACTCATACAAATTTGACTCATTTGTTTCGCGCCCATTAATTTTTATTAAATGTTGTCGTAGAACGTTTGCATAGTTAATGAGGCAAATAAAAACACACCGATCCTAGGTCAACTCTAGCTATATTAAAAATATACATGTTTTACTTCCGAACCATATTGATTTTGCTTTTAGATTTATATTTGGTTAGAAAAAATAAAGTAAAAAAACCAATGCTTGTGTTGTTCTAAACAGTATACACGAATGTTTAAGCAAATTTTTTTTAGAGTAAAAAATAAAAACATAAATTCATTATTAATTTCTAAATAAAATCTAAAAAATTCATCATGAACATCAAATTTTTTTGGTCGATAGCAAGTTCATTGTCATCATCAAACAAAATTCATTTCGATTTCAAGAAAACTTATATATTTATTATATCATTAAATCAAATATTAAATAAATTCATATTTTTCATTTCCAACAACATTAAATAAATAACTCACTTTAAAATTTGATCCTCGTACCACCCCCACAATATCTTATTATTTTTTCTATCCTTCTCCAAATTAAATATTTAAACTAAATCTTAAAATGTAAGTTTTTTTTTTTTATGAATTCAATGTTGCTGTTATTGGAGATGAAAATATGAATTTATTTAAAAATTTGAATTATGAATTTTATTAAAATAATTATTAATTTTATGAATTTTATTTGAAGATAATAATACATTTTCTTAATTTATATAAAAAATAAAAACATTATTAACATTTAAGACATAAACAATTATATTCCTTAAAAATTAAATAAAAAGTCAAAGTAAAAGACTTACATAAAAATAAATAATCAAAGTAAATAACTTAATTATTTCTCGAGAGTAAATGATCAAAAGAAAAGGTCTGAGATAAAAAATAAAGGACCATGATTTTATCTTTAATTTATACACAAGGTCAAAGTAAAAATATTATAATTTATACGATATTGTAAAACTTTTTCACATAAAATTCAATCATATTTCACCATATACACATGTATATGTTTGTGTGTATACTTTGTGACTAATATAATAAAGTAATCATATTTCACACATGTATCTAATTATGATAAGTTATTATTATATTATATTATATAAATTTAATTGTTATGTATTGTCAATATAAATAATTTTATACTATCAATATATTATAATTATTAATTAAGATAATTTTTAAATAATAATAATAATAAAAATTAAATATATTAATTTAATAATTATAATTGAGTGATAATGAAAAAATTATTAATACTAACTATATACATAAATTAAATCTATAATATATTATATATATATATATATTCATTAAATAAAATGAGCAATATATCCTTAAATGAGTGTAATTTTTCATATTCGAATGAATACAAATCAAATTCTATTTTTTTTTTCTTTTGAAGATTAATTTATTCCTTTTGAATATTCAGTTGTCTCAAATATAATTACTTTTAATTATATTATATATATATATTTGTTTTTTTAATGATGTTTATATTCTCGCACAACAACCTTTAAAGAATACTCCACTAGTAACAGTTTTTAGAATGCACTGTTTTTTATGACAGTAAAAAAATTAACTACACTTAACGCTTTTTTCTGGTAATGAAAGTCTAATCGTATTTGTTATTACCTTTTTCTCATATGTTGCATTTGACTTACGTGCATTGTTTAAAAAAATATTGTATATAAATTAATTTTACGTAATAAACAAAAACAAAATAATTTACTTTTTTTCTTACAAACAATTTTTCAATTATTAAATATTAAAATTATTTTTTAAATCTATAATTAAAGAATATTAAATACCTCGTTTGTAATATTAATTTGTTTCAAATAAATTGTCTTTTATATATTACGAATGAAAAATTAATTACTTTTTTCTATTATTATATTTTATTTTTTATTTCAATTCATATAATTATTTTATTAACTACAAATATTAAATTTATTTTAGTAAAAAAGACTAATTTTATTATTAAAATTAAATTAGTCAAAAGATTTAATTTATATATAATGTGAGTCTAATAATTTTTTTATACTATTAATTAATTAGAATCGTTTGGTGATGTTTAATTAATTATTACAAATATTTAATTTTTATTATAATTATTTTTAAAATAATTTTCATAAAAAATTATGATGTATATCATAATTTTTTGTATACATCAGTGTATGACAACTAATATTTTATTTATTAAAAAAGACAAAATATATATAAAAAAATGAAAATTAAGGAAGGTTATTTATTGATTTAGATTTGATTTACAACACTGAAATTTAGGTTATATTATTTTTGGATCCATTCAATCCACGTCAAAAGTGTTGAGGTAAGAAATGAAATAAAAGGGGCCGTTTTTTTTGTTTATATTTTTAACATCGAGAACAAGAAGGCGCAGTTCACGGAGAGAGTAGTAGTAGCTTCACTGCGCACCCTAAGCCGCTCTCCACCGAACCTAACTACTAAACTTCATCATGTTTTTCTTCCCCAAACCTCTTTCACTTCAACTCACACTCTTCTTCAATTAGGGTTTTCAACTTCTCCACTCTCTCCCTCAATTTTCAATGCCTTCCAATCCTCTCTCTAAATTCTGCACCGTCATATACCGTTCCATTATTGAGATACTTTTTTATTTTAATTCTTTCATTCAGCATAAATCGTTCTCTATCATTTGACGGTACAACTTTTTTCGTCTTCCTGTTATGGCGCCTTCCCGTAGAAAGGGCGCCAAGAAATCAGCGGCCGCCGCTGACGTTTGCCAGCAATGGAACGTCGGCGATCTCGTTCTTGCTAAAGTCAAAGGATTCCCTGCTTGGCCTGCAACTGTATGTGCTGTTTATTATTTTTTACTGAAACTTTTAATTTATTGTCTAATTACGCCGTTTAGATTAATTATTTTTCGTTTTGATTTTTTTTTTCTTTCATCCGTTGTTTAATGTAGAAAGTTCATTGTTAATTGGATTGATTAGCGTTTTTTGTTGTTGTTCTATTTAATTGAAAGTTATTGTGTCTGACCTTGATTTTCCGGTTTCTGTTAATTAAGCTTGTAATAAATATCATAATTTGGTGTCACACGGATACTGGCTTAATCAGATGATAATCTTATGGTGATATTTAATGCATAGCTTGAGCGTTAAGCTTGAATTCAGTGGGGCCTAAAGGCTTCCCATAATTTGATTAGGAACAGTGATGGATAACTGAAGGTACAGCTTGGAGATCAGAGGGTTAAACAAGCATGGGACCATGCCCTGTATCTTTTTTCCTATGGTTATATATATAATATATTATGATATAGCTTATATGTTTGTTGTGGATGCATTTTATTTCATTTGTTTGTTTTTACAGAGATTTAATTTGGCTGATTAAATTCTTTTGCTGATGACAGGTAAGTGAGCCAGAAAAATGGGGTTTCTCAACTGATCCGAAGAAAATATTTGTAAACTTCTTTGGAACCCAACAAATGTACGTATTCAAATCCTTATCTTGTTTGATTGAATTCACCACTAGTATGTCTTTGCTATAATGTGTTGTATAACAGTGGGAATCAAATGAACATTGCATGATGTCAAAACTACGACACACAAAGTCAAACAACTCACACTAGCTATATGATATTGTTAATCTCATGTTTTTGGCCTGTGGATATTACGGCTAGTAAATAGTAGGGTTAAATTGTGGTGTGAATACGTGGTATTCTAATTGACATGTCAGAGATTTGGTATTTTTTGGAAAGTTTTCCATCTAAACAATTGTTGTTTCTAGAACTCCTTGATTAGGAAGGTATGTATACCGTACACATTGCTGATGAGGAAATGTGAGGCATTATAATTGTTGAGAAAATCAAGTATGTGAATTTAACCAACTTCATAGTTTGTTATATACGCACATGGCTGCATTTATTTTATTACTAACTCAAATATTGATTTTCCATTTCAATAGTTGTAATTCAGCATTTTTTCCTCATAAAGTGAATGCCTCACTTTAAAGAGTCAAATCAATATTATTCATATGTAAGGGGACTTTCCTTTTGCATACTTATATTTGGAAAATTTGAGAGTATGTTGTCAATTTCAATAACTTTTTTACCAAGGAAAACTGATGGTTTCAATCAGGGGCAAATCCAGGATTGAAATCTTGGAGGGGCTAGATGTTATTATTTAATTAAATAATATAGTATCGATTACATATTTGTCACAAAATATCAATTAAACATAATAGAATGAAAATGTGCCGTACATACACAATATAAACATCAGTAATATATTATCCTTTCCAATAGTCCATAAATACCATGTCACATTACGTATTTGTATTAAAGACATGCTATTGATAAGTTGGTGAATATTAGAAGTGGAAACAATAAAAAATTCTGGCAGGGGCTGGAGCCCTTGGAGGAACATACCCACATGCGCCCCTGGTTTCAATAATGGTAGTCCACCTACAATGATAATGTTTGTCGATTCATGCGCATTTTGATTTAGCTTGCCCATTATGGCATGAATATATTGTAACAAAATAATGCAAGTGTGGGTATGATGGAAGCATGGCAGCTGACGCACAGAAGTCAACCAAATCAACTGCAAATTTATTGTAAGAATTTAATAACTATACGTTTGCTGATATTTGACTCAGACATCCTATCATATTCTATCTGGCCTATATTTGTGCTGATATTTTACGAAGTACTATTATGATGCGGTACCATGGTAAAATATGATTGGATGTCTGTGTCAAATTTTCTTACGTTGTTGGTGGATATTTAATAAACTCGTATAATAAATAAAAACTAATAATATAAATCAAAAGCGATAAACTAGAAACACATTGTAAGAATTAAAATACACCAAAATTATCATATAATTCACAAATTTAAAGATTGAACAAAAACTCCTAGCAGAATAAAGAGTGATGTAGAGCATTGATGTATAGATGGAGACTCAGAAAATAGACAAATAAAGAGAGATAAACAGAACAAAAGAGGGGGAAGAGAAAGGAAAAGGAAAAGGAAAAAAGAGACTCAGAAAATAGTGAATTAGGTAAAACAGAAAAGGACGAAGTGAATGGAATGAAGAGAGTGTGAGAATCAAAAAGGAGAAGAAAATGAAGAAACAAAGAGGCTGCCTGATAAAATGTTCATTGAATTTGGGTTCATCACTGGAGATGGAAGAGGTAATGGTCAAGTAATTGGGTCTGAGTTTGACCTGAGAACAGAATATGTGGATTGCAACAGAAGACATATGGTGTTTAGGGTTTGAAACATGTCTGCTTTTTGTTCAGTAGAAAGAGATGTATCCAAGTTAATTTGGTACAATCATCAATAAAACAAATAAACCATCTTGCTGTATGAACATTTGAAAATTTAGGTCCCCAAACTTCTATGAGTAAAAGAAAACATTGTACTTAAGAATTTGGGTAAAAGATTCAGTGTGAAGTGTTAAAAAGCCACCATCCTCAAACAGAGCAGGAAACATAGATTTTAATTTTTATCAAAGAAAAATGTGAGGACCATGACCTAGTCTACCATCTTTTAAGACATTTTGGGTAGATTGGAAAAGACGACTAAGATCACTGCACATAATGTTTTGTAGGGAGACTATTGGCACTCTTAAGATAATGTGATCCATTTCACTCCTTAGCATATCCAATTGTCGTCCTTGTCCTCTCTTCCTGAAACACAAAAGAAGAATTAAAATAACTAGGCAGTCAATGCTTGCAGTTGGTAAAGGGAGAAGATTGTTAGAGATTTTGGAATTGGAACACGAAGAACATTTTAAATGATAGTGTTGGTGAGACATGTTAGCCATAATGGACTTTCCATCAACAGCAAAGAATGAGTGTTGGTTAGATATGTTAGCCATAATGGACTTTCCATCAACAACAAAGATAGATTTAATATTAGAACTAGGCTTATAGGTTTAAAAAATGTGTGAGGTGAGGATCATCTTGTCAGTTCAACCTGAATCTATGATCAGTCTCTCTGGGATCGTATGTTTAGTCTTAATTAAGCGTTGTAAATTAGACCCTTAATTGAATGAGTAAAAGAGAATGAGCTGGCTGTTAAAGTGTCAATGAAGTTTTGCTGCTTCTCAATCACTTCTTTGTCGAGGGACTGAACATCAAGTTTGCTTGAATGTGAAGGTTTATACTTCTATTTCCAGGGATGTAAATCAGGTTCGTTCTGCCTCGGTTTTATCTGGTAACTTCAATTTCCTTCGGATTGCCTATTTTTGCAGCAATGACTCCATAACTCGTCATAGTTATGGGGTTTACTTGGTTTTGGTTTTGGTTTGAATCATCTTTGGTTGTTTCCCCTCTTTTTCAGTAGTGATAACCCAGTGTTGCATTTAGAGGCTGGGATGAGATATTCTCTAGGATCACCAACCGAGGGTTGCAGTAAATCCCTTCCAAGGATCTGGACATGAACTTGATTGAACCCCATATTAGTTTAGTAGAGTTTAAAAAGTTGATCCTTTCCTCTCTCCTGAAAAGATCTTGATTGGCTTCTTTTGATTTATGCTTCAGTTTCTGGTACAAGTTCGTCTCCTGCCATAAACTGGTCATTTCATTTAAATACTATGTAATAGAATGATTGACTTGTTTGTTATGAGTATCCAAAGTATTAGCTCTTAAATTATAGTCTTAGGTTTTCAATAATCTTTTTTCAAAGTAATATAAAATTTTGAGATACCTCGACCTGGATTATGTTCAGCAACCAAGTTGTGATAATATATCTTCAACATCCACATTTTGTACTTCTTACTGTTGCTCTCAGGTGGATTGTCAAAGAAATTTAATCTCTGCTTTCCTGTCAATGTCAAAGCCACCTCCGCGAAACTCATACACTGTAAATCATTATTTCCATCCAGCTGTAGAACTACCAAATTCTGCATCCCTGAAATGGGAGTATTGATTTTAGAAGGTTTGAAGAGATTGGGCTGTGGTGGTAAAGGTCTTGGGTTTTTAGAAAGGAGGGACAGTTGTATCAGAGTCCCCATAAGTCATTCGAACCTCTGACACAATGAGAAATTAAGGTTCTGTAATAACTTTTCTATATTTGATTAGCGGCAGACTGCCTATATATAAACAAAATATATAACATACATTCTCCCATAACTAAAGAGAATTGATAACTACAATTTAGGTGACAGATTTCTACCTAATTGATGATAGATAACAAATATATAAAAGGAAAGAGAACATGATAACAATCATGGAAACAAATAGAAAATAAATGGATAAAATCTTTTTCAAATCAGAGAAGATTGTTGAAATATTTGAAATACTCTGTCATAACAGTATAGATATAGAGCTGATTTGAATTTGATATATATTATCGTATTATTTACAACAGAGTATTTCAAATATCTCAACAAAGATATTGCGATAAGATTGGATATGATTCAGTAAGGTATCATATGACTTAATGTTGATTGAATCCTACACTGAGGACGAAGGAGAGGATATGGTGTTACGCCAAATTAAAAAGGGAAGCTAAGTTTAAATAGTAAAGAAGGTTTGCATTTTGAATTTCTAGTTTGATATGACTTAGTGTTAGTTGAATCCGATTTTTGTGTGGAGGATGGGGAAGAAATGACTTAAACCAAATTGAAAGGGGAAGGAAGCAATGATTGTGAGATTGCGAGTAGCATCATGTAATCGCACGATCATACATGCCAGAATCATTGCATCGTGCTGCGATTGGGGTAAGATTGTATGGGGTTGGATCACGAGTAAATTCGCCGCAAAAATGTCCCTTTCTGGGCTTGTTTTTTGTGAAAAAAACCCTAATTTTTAATGCTGTGCGGGTTGGGTCGGGTTTAGGGAAAATCCAGTTAGTAAAACTGCAAAAACCTTAATTTTTTAATGTTGCCCGTGTTTGGGAAGGAAGGATAATAAAGGAGGTTTTGAAATTTGAATTCCCAATTTGACAGTTTGATTGAATGCATGTTCATGGTTCAATTATTTATTTTTTAGCTAAATTACCTTTGTATTTAAGAGCTTGTATAACTGTATGCAATATGCAATCTCTCTTAGCAGTTAGTTGTTTTCCCATGTACAAGCCCAAATTTATTCTGCTTGCAAGTTTTCATATGGAGTTTCGTTCTGCAGTGCTTTCTGCAATCATACTGACATTGAAGCATTTACTGAAGAAAAGAAACAGTCTCTTGCCAAACGCCAAGGAAGGGGTGCTGATTTTGTTCGTGCAGTAAAGGAGATTATTGAATGTTATGAAAAGTTAAAGAGAGAGACCCAAGTTGATGAAACTAGCTCTGGTGGTGAAGTTGCTAATGCAAATTTGGCATATTCACTTGACCCATGCGCCAACTCAGGTCAAGTGGATACTCGGAATTCACAAATGAAATCATCAAATTCTGTGACTGAGGACAACTCATTTGTTGCGCCGAGGGATGAATCTCATATTAAAGAGGCTACTGGTGATGCTGTTGCGACTGTAAAATCACTTTTGCCAGTGAGTCAGGGAAATGAACCAGTTAAAAGGTCCAGAAGCTCATCACAGGTCCAAAACTTTGTAGTACCTAGTAGTGATGGTAGAGATAATGGTGACAATGATGTCAATATATCAGCTGATGCAATTCAGAATAAATCTATTAAAAGGATTAATCATATCAGGAAATCGCCTGACCGTTTTGGCTGTAATGATACTGATTCATCTGCATTTGCCTCTAACGTTAGCATGGAGGAAAATGGTTCTGAAATTATTACAATCAATTCTGATGCCTGTAGCTTAAATGAGGGGAGTGCAATAGATTCAAATTTAAAACTTGAACAATCTGCGACCATTGAGTGCTCTGCATACAAAGTTGAGTTAAACAAAACCCTTGATCATGAAAAGAAGCCTGTATTTGATAAAAAGAAAAGAAAACCTAACAGGATGAGGAAAACTAATAATCCTGGTGCTCAGAATGACAATCAAAGTTTGCAGAATATGTCTGAAAATCTGAAAGAGAGATGCTCTGACCAAGATGGAGATGAACACTTGCCCCTGTTGAAGCGAGCCAGAGTTAGAATGGTTAACTCATCAACCATGGAGGAAGAAGACAATAGAATTGCACAGGTACAAGAGAAAAGTTGTAAGGAAGTTATTATAGACCCACCATCGCAGATAATCACATCCTCGAATTGTGAAAATGGTTGCCTTGCTGATGGAGCCTCATCAGCATTGAATGGAGCTTTGGTTAACGTTTCTCCTAAGTTATTAGCCCCCTGTTCTGAAAATGGGTCACAGGTTTCCAAAGTTAAGAAAGACCAATTATTTGGATGCTGTATGGATGATGAATCTGTTTTACCGCCATCTAAACGCATCCATCGCGCTTTAAAAGCAATGTCTGCCAATGTTGCCGAAGAAGGAGCTTGTATCAAATCATCACCTTCTATAATACCATCAAGTGGTAGATGCGGTATATCTGCAATCAAGAGATGTTCTTGTATGACCATTGATAACCAGGAAGGTAATGGTTTAGAACTGAAAGCGTTGGCTTCTTGTGGCATTGATTGTTCTAATTTCGGTGTGTGTAGTTTTTCAACCTGTTCAAATCCAATGATTTCAACAGAGGATAAGTCTTCTATGGAAGAGGATAAACAGTTGACTAAGTCACAGCAACATGATTCTGGCAAGGATAGCATCCTAGGTGCTAGACATCAAATTGGTGAAGAACTTAGTGATTCTGTGGTTTGTGCGCCGGCTAAAATAGACTCAGAAGGTCTTATGCATGAAAACGTTTTTCCTAATGTTGATGTGAAATGTTGTAAAGTTGGAAGCAATCAAGATTCATCAGGTCCATTGTTACCGCCAAAGGCCGGTGAAAGTATTAGACCTGTGATCCCTTCAAATGCATCTGACACATTAGATGATGGTGGAATAAGTCTTGATCCCGTTGCGGGTCAAAATGAAAGTGGTGAATTGTTACCTCAAAATAGTATCAACATGTCTCAGAATGTGGTGGTTGTTTGTGAGGATATGAAGCGAGCAGCTGGCGGTAGCAGTAAAATCAATGACATGTAAGCTTACATTTTTGCTTGTGACAAATACTAGTTTCCATCCATCTATATCTCTAATTAAAGCAAAATAGTAAAGATAATGAAAAATAAATATAAACATTTTTACTGCTTTTTATCTTTTTATTTACTTTTATTTTTTATTATTATTCTTTATAAAGGAGGAAACTTTTCTAGAGAAGTAAAAAAATTTAGCTCATGAGTGAAGTGCTAAATAAGCCATTTTCAGTCTATTCCGAAGATTGAGATTTTTGGATTTTATAAATTGCTCATCCAAATGTGCATAAAACTATATTATTCACTAGTCTTTTCCCCCCATCTAGCATTGCTGATTATCCAATTTGACAGGACGAACTTGTGCTTACGGCTTACCTAATTTAAATCATACTTCTGCAAGTAGTTGTGTTTCCCAAGTTAGACTCTGATAGGTACAGATGTTGATAGGATGAACTTATGCTTACAGTTTGGTGCAGTGTTGTCAGATAGCAACTATAACGGTCGGATAGCAGGATGAACTTATAGCAGAATTTGAACAAACCTCTATTGTCCGCAATCCACAATATGGTCATCTGTGTTGTCAAATAGTGGCACTACAGCATAGTGAAATTTAAACAAACCACAATTTTTTCACTATTGACACTAGTTTGGTGGAGTTTATATAAGCTAAATTAGACAATCTTTTAATGATGATAACAAATTGAAAATGAAAAGAGAGTAATTACTTAATGAAAGTAATCCATGTATTATTTCTTTTAATTCATGAAAGTTCTTGTATCTTCTCTTGGTTCAGGCATGAAGTTGTGAAAGAGATAAACTTTAAAAGACAGGAGGAGGATATTATTTCTCTTTTAATACCTAATGATTGTTCAGGGGAAAAGTGTACTTTGGGTGTTCTGGCAAGCTCATCCTTGACTAATGGGGGAGTTTGCCTTCCACACTGTTCTCCTCCAAATACATTAGTTCGCAATGTTTCTACATCAGACAGTAGTAATATTCATCAAAATGGAAGTTGTAGCCCCGATGTACTCCAGAAGAATACTTTGTCTGGTCCTATTGATGGATGGAAAGATGGGCCTGTGGCAAATCAACGATCAAGATCTGTGGGAAAGTCAACTGAAGCAGGACATGCTGCTTTGTTATACTTTGAAGCAATGGTTGGGACATTGACAAGGACAAAGGAAAATATAGGTCGAGCCACACGCATAGCTATTGACTGTGCAAAGTTTGGGATTGCAACAAAGGTATTGTGATGGTCACTTTTTCATCCTTATTTTCTTCCCCCTGCCTCTCTATATTGTGGATGCTTTTAAATTTGAAGTTTACTTATGACATGACAAATGAATATGTTCAGGATTTCTTAAAAAACTATTTTCGGACCAATATGATTTTTTTGGAATAAATAAAAGGAACTATATTAACTAGCTTTCATAATCAAGGTTATCCAATTTATCTATCTCGAGACCTCATAGTTTTACCTTTCAAGTTTGTTAGTTTTTCTTAATTTTAACAAACTTAAATTGATCCATGACTTCTCGGTGTGGTCACCTTATCTACTTGATTGCTATGGCTTCATCAAATGATGGGGCGAGACAACTTTGATGCCCTATTTACCCTTGTTCTTCAAGATGAGCATTATTTTCTTGACCTTTTTATATCCTTTTAAGTATAGGATGTAAATAGAATGATGATAGAAAATCTTTGATTTGTGTGTTTGTGTTGAGACCAAGGGAACCAAGTCTCTTTATTGAGAGTGACAGAGTATATTCTCGATGGAGGATTGGTGAATTAGGAAGAGAGAGGAGCTGAGGTGCACAAGGGGGGTTTAAATACAGTTAAGAGGTAACAGAGGGAGTTTGTTGAGGAATTTGTACGTGAAAAGGGAGTTTTCTCTTGGTTGAGCAGTAATACCCTAATTTGGATTCTTTCATTCTTTCTCTCAATACTAGAGAGCTTATCACTCCACGCATCTTAATTTTAGCTTTTGGAATCTTGTGATATCAACCATATTGATTCTAGATAAATTTAGATTTCTTTAGAAGGAAACATTAGGTTTTGTCAAGAAGACCAACAAATCAGTGGCAAGTACATTAACCCAGCGTGGATCTTTGTAGCTTTCTCAAAATAATTAACATTTGCTTCTACTATAACCAAAAAGATAGGAAAATATTGCCGCTACCTATAAACACTTCATTTTTTCAATGGAACTTATGTTCAAAGCATTATTATTATTATTATTATATATTATTAATTATTATTTTCTACATTAGAGTTAAATTCAATATTTTTTAGTGGAAAATAGGGATTCACATCAAAACAAGGAAATATTGAACTTAGAAACATCCAGAAACCTTCAGCCCAAGTAATATATTCACTCATATATTGCCTTCTATAGCTGAATAAATGAGAAATGCAAATAAATGCATTCTTGTAGAGAAATGCGCTCATATCAACAATGTAGCTTTAGGCATTCTTGTAGAAGTGCAAAAAAATGAGTGTTATTCACATAGTGTTACTACTACTTCTGTGGATCAAAATCAGAGTGGGTTCGTTACATTCCAGCAGGTCCAGCCCACATCTAGTAGGCCCAGGTTTATCCACACATATCTAGAAGGCAAAAGTCATGTAAGTCCTCTACCTAGGGTAGCTATATGGGGATATAACATGCATGAGAGGGTTTTGCTCATATTTTAGTAATCTATTTGGCCTGAAAGATTCACTTTGTACCCACCCGTCTTACGCACAATTCAATAATACAATGCCTGTTTTCTATATCAGGGAATCATTATTTAATTTATTTGTCCTGAAGTATAGCTAAGAAGTTTGTTCTCATATGTTCTGATTTAAATCTTCACGACCTTGATGGAAGTTAAACCATTTAATTTACATCGTGATAATTTCCTTTACAAAATTGTTATTCCTTATTGAAAAGCTTATCATGTACTTGACGATATACACATTTTTTTTGGGGGTTCTGGTTGTGGGGGTGTATCTAGGTGGTGGAAAGTCTTGTCCACAGTCTGGAAAATGAGCCAAGCCTTCGTCGGAGAGTGGATCTGTTTTTTCTTGTTGACTCTATTGCTCAATATTCTCGAGGTTTGAAAGGTAATTGTTTATCTCTTGGTTGTTTGTGAATCTTGCTAACAAAAACGAAACGAAAGAACATGAAAATCGGTATCGGTTGTTGTTGAAAAAAATACAAGAATATATGCATTTAGTATCTGTTGATGTTTGAAAATATGATTTTCCAGGAGATGTTGGTGGAGTTTATCCATCTGCTATGCAAGCAGTCCTGCCGCGCATATTGTCTGCTGTTGCCCCTCCTGGAAATACTGCACCAGAAAATCGTAGGCAGTGTCTTAAGGCAAGTATTTCCTGTTAAATAAATGTTAAACAAATATGCTTTTTTTTAGTCTTGCATTTTTTTTTAATCATTATTCTTGTTAACCTTTGCTAAAAAAACTATGCAGGTGTTAAGGGTGTGGTTGAACAGAAGAATACTACCAGAACAGATTATTCGCCATCACATCCGGGAATTAAACTCATATAGCAGTTCAGCTTCTGCAGGTGTTTACTCACGGCGTTCATTGAGAACTGAAAGGGCTTTAGATGATCCTATTAGAGAAATGGAGGGTATGCTTGTTGACGAATATGGAAGGTTCGAACTATTGATATTAAAAGTTTGACTTAATTATTCTCTCATACTTTTCCAGTGTGTGTACTTAAATCACTTATGCCCTGCAGCAACTCAAGTTTTCAGTTATCTGGATTTCGCATGCCCTGTATGATTGAAGATGGAGGGAGTGATTCTGATGGAGTTAACTTAGAGGCTGTCGCGCCTGAGTGTGTCTCTGGAACAAAAAAAGTTCAAGAAGTGGCTCATGCATTTGAAAAACGTAGGCATGTGTTGGAAGATGTTGATGGTGAGCTTGAAATGGAAGATGTGGCACCTTCTTTTGATGTTGAATTGAATCCAATTTGTGATGTTGATGGTGGAAACGCGTCACAGCTTGATAAGAAACTTCCTCTGTCCTTTGCTCATCGTTTACCAGAAGACGGGGCACCATCTTCCCCATGTCCACGATTATCTGCTCCACCACCACCTCCTCCTCCTCCACCTCCTCCACCCCCACCAACACTGCGCCTCATGTCAGCTAGCTCTGATCAATATGGCACTGCAGTCGATTCAAAAGTTTATACAGATTCACAGGTACGTGTCGCAACTTCTGCTTAGAATTTTCACTCAATTGAGCCAGTAGCAGCAAGGGACGACTCGTTATAATTTCTTTTTTTGTTTTTTACTTGTGGTTGGGTCCATATTTACAGACAGTGCACGGAAAAACATTCCATTCTATGGCTCAGCCCTTAGCTGCACCAAGGAATAGGCGATCTACTGATGCAGTACAGTTTCAAATCTCAGAGTGTAGAGACGTGCAGATGCAGATACCAGAGTCTACCTGCTCTTTCAACACTTTCCCTGTACGACCACCAGAAAATTGCAGGAGTGCTGATGGTTTTACTATGCATAACAAAGGCATACTACGGCCACCACAACGTGTGCCGTCGGATCAGTTTTCTTTTGTCCATGCAGAACATCGTCCGAAGTCTCAGAGGGAGGTTCCACCACCCCATTCATACTCCAATAGACATCACTTTGTGCAGAGCATGAGGAGGGAGAACTTCTATAACAATCACGAGAGATTAGAACCATCTCCATATGAATACCGAGAGAGATGGAATAGTCGTACACCCTATTCTGGTAAGATTATGATAAATGATGATGCATGTGATATTTGGGGGCGAAGGGGTGGGTGGCCATGCCGTGATTTTTCTTTGGTTGTGAATGAATGTATTAATGATTATCTTTCTTTTGAATTTCTGCTTCATGTTCCTTGATATCTCCAATGAAGGTTCCCCTTATGGTTGTTATCCAAGTGAATCAACTAGATCACCCGGTCATGGTTGGAGATTTCCTCCCCCTTCAATGAATTACAGAGACTCCATGCGTTTTAGACCGGTCTTTGAAGATGCAATTCCAGCAGCAAATCGAGGTATGTACCTTCTGCTTAACAAATGTTCATCAACGTGGGATTTTTTATTTGCTCCTTTTCTGAGTTATGGGACATCAATATTATTCTAAAATATTAATGATCAAGATAATAACATTTCAGGCACAAACTTTTGGCGGCCAAGGAGAACTGAGATTTCCCGGCAATGAAGGCTGCCATACTTTTTGCCTTTCCGCAAGCCTCTTTTGACATCCTTCAACCATTAGTATTGTTGTTACTGCACATTTCACTCGTTGAATGTTAGATGACTCACTTTTTGGCGTGGGCCCTGTCTATGTTCATGAGAGGTAGTATTTGTTTCATCTTTCTGTACATGCTAGAAAGAATCTTTGGAGAGTTTGCAGAATCTGCACAGGACGTTGTCATGATATGCTACCAGATTTGTTGTATATATTTATTGCAGCGTCTTCTGTAGAATGCAGAGCAGGAAGATTCATTGTAAAGTCATCGGAGAGCTGTAACATATATAGGTTGTCATCATGTATCAAAATTTTTGTCACCAACTATATGATTTATTTCATGGAAGCCCTTAAGATGTTTGGACCAATTATAATTTTTTTTAGGGGCTGTTTCTTGAAATTGTTTTCTTGATATATGGAAAATATTCCCTCGGGGAAGTTGAAATCCTCCCCTTAATTGTTCGCTTTTATTTATTTATCCAGGACAAATGTTAATTAAGTTTTTTAGTGCTTGTTAAGGATTTAAAAATAAATATATTTACTAAAAAGTGACTTTGTTGATGAATAACTTTTTTGATGCAGTAAGTAATATATTTAGATTAAATATTTTTAAATTCTTGGTACATATTCTTATGATATTTTTTAGCTTATGATATTTTTCATAAGAAATGCATTTTTCATGCACTTCATAAATACAGTCCCAGGAATTTGGTAGTCGACAATAAGGTCTTTACAACCTAACCCATTCAATTGACTCGGCATGTTATGAGTTGTTGCAGGATCTGGAATGTTAATATTATTAGTGGCAATTGAAAAGGGCAGAACAGGTATAAGTAGAGAGTATTGGCTAATTAGTTAGACCATCTTCCATGTTGGTTGTTATGTTTGTTTTTATATGCCAGGTGTTCTAATCCATTTTACCATATCATTGGACATAGCTGACATGGATGCATGTGTTAGGTTCTATAATAACTAGTTCGTTAATCTAAAGGGAAGGGTAATTCTGGGTAAATGTGTGATTTGTTTAAAGTTCTTAATTAAAAGTTTTAATAGAGTGAAAATTTGACATCGTAGATTTTTCTGAAAGTTAGTTAAGCATCCAAATAACATATACCATTAGAGCCAATCAGGGAGTGACGTGTGGTGTCCATGAGATAGTTATTACTATTAGAGTAGAGGAGAAAGGTAGCTAGCAACCATCAAAGTAGCAAGGTGTGACGTGTGGTGAAAGCAACATTGACTGTTGTCACTGAACACTATGGTATCTATTCGAATGATAAGCCTTCACGAAAGAAGATTGCGATGGAGGTAAGTGATCAAGACTGTGTGGAATCATTGAAGGAATTCAAGATGTAGTCTACAAGGTTAACTTGGGATGTTTGATAGGTATGATCGTCAATGTTGGATTACACGTACGTGCATGAATTTGTATGCATTGGTTCATTACTCAGTGCTTTAACAAATTGAACTTTAGACTATCCTTTCCTAAGTCATACAATGCATCTTTTTATTTCTAATATATCAAATCATATAAAACGTTAACACATAAAATAAACCATTAAGGTAAAAGAAAATGACTTTGTCTAATCTCCGTTTAGAGTTAAAGCTCTTGCTTAATTGTCTATTTATCAAGCAAAAATCTTTAGGAAAACAAAAGGGTACGGAGATTTTAAACTTTAGCGCCATGATTAATATTTTTCAACTAAGTTCTTTAAATCTCAAAACAAGCGCCATTGTCTTTTTTGAATTTCTATTTAACTCTGTTATAAAAAGGTCCATGTATCTGTTACAATACTGACTTTGTTGGATTAAAAATGTGATGGCAGCAAGAAGCATGTGAAGGGAAGCGTGAGAAACAATGTACATCATCATCTACGTGATTTTTGCTTTCCAGATTGTAAGGGATTGGTTTAAATAGGGCCAATTGATTCTTTGATTGGTTGTAAATTTGTACAATAATCATGTTTGTAAAAAGAAATATACTACTAATAACCAAATATATTGATTTTGTCATAAAATATTGATAAGTAATATTTAAAATTGTGGAACTTTTCGATTCGTTTTAACTAGGTATTTCAGCCAATGTGGATAACTAAACTAGAGCCTAGAGGTAGTAAAAATTATTTAATGAATTTCTATTGATAATATGATTTTTTTTCTTTCTTTCTGAGCCATCTAATTACATAGGTTAATATGAAGTAGTTTTTTTATTAAACGATAAATCATATTACTTTGTTGGTCTTATAATAAGTGTCATGTTAATTAAAAAATCTCAAAATCAATATTATTTTTAATTTTTAGTGTAATATTAACTATTTTTTAATTATACTCTTTAATTAATTTTATATATATTATTCTAAAGGTTTGTTGCATATTTTACTTTATATATATAATAATAATATATAAATCAATAATTAATAATAAATAATTTAATAAAATTAGTATTTTATTTTATTATAATATTTTTAAATAAGCAAAACATATAAATGTGATATTTAATGTGAGAAGAAAATAATATATTAATAAAACTAGTACTTAAAAAAATCGAATAAATCTTTATTTTCATCTCTATAAATGTTATGCCTTATGAAACTAACTCTTGGATAAAAAAAAATTATCAAAAACTCCTCAAATGTTACTTTCTTAGTCAGTTCAATCTAAAATATTAACCATCCGTCAATTTATCAGAAAGAATATGCAATTTTAGATATAATTCTATTGTCCTCTTTCACTCTTTTTCTCTCTTCTTTCCCTTTGCCTTTCCTTTTTTACTCCATCTTTTTTTGTCCATAAAATAGTCAAAATATTCAAGACATCTGCTAAATTCTAATATTTCCAATAATATTACAACATCCAAAAAAGAAAATCAACAATAAGCTAGATTAAGACGTAGATACAAATACATATATAAATCTGTTAAATTTAGCATAACAACAAACCATTATGTTCATGTATACATTGGGGCTTCAAAGTGTATTTAAATAGTTATATATATGTAATCTATATGATAAATCATATATAGCGCAACAATTGGAAGATGAAAAAAAGGGGTTTATGAACAAAGAGGGTCCACTCATATTTTAATAAGAAGAGAGGATAAAAATAAGAGAAGGTGAAAGACTTAGATTTATAATTACACTTTCTTTTCTGGATGGAAATGATGATTTAGATTTAACAAATTGACATATTTTCTATATACTATTTGTTTTTAATTTATTTTATAATTTAATTTATACTATTTTGAAATAAAATATAAATAGATACAATAGTCACAAAATCCATATACCAGTCTTAATTTTTTTACCAAATGCCTCAAATTCAACTACTATTTTTATTTATAGGATAGATTTCAGAGATAGTATAATTGTCATAACCATTTATTGTTGAATGTCAATTAATTTGTCACACTCATCTATATTAGACATGCTATTTAATCTTTCAAATAAACGTATTAAATTTTCTAATTAAAAAGTAAAATGAATTACCACTGATTTATTTCTAACTGATTATACAAAGTTTCATTAAAAATTAATTAAAATAGTCAAGTTCTTAAAATAGTTCGTACTATTATTCATTGAAAAAAATATTATTATATTTAACCATCAAAATAGTATGATTAAAAGTGTGTGTATATATAATTTTTTAAAATAGTGCACAAATTTAAACAAATAAGGTATATATTGAAATTAGTTGACCCATAAATTTTGAATATAGCATAAATTCGAGTGCATATACATAGTACACCTAGATGATTATTTATCAAAAAAACAAATACTACACTGATAATTAGGGGTGTACATGGATGTATGTCGATCCGTCAACTCGATCACTCAATCTAACTAAACTCGATTTTTACCCGTATCTGGTCACTTTTGAGTCTAACTCGATCCAACTCGCTTATATTTAGTTTGGATAATAGGTTTAACAATTTGAACTCATCATAGACCCAACCCGATAACTACTTATATGGTCTAAATGGAAGGACAAAGAGGATGTGGTTTTGAAAAAAGATTACTGCAAATATGCAAGTAAAATTCAACAAATAATAAGATACTGGTGAGATAAATTTGTTTTCTGTTTGTTGTTGTTTTTCTTGATCCCCGTTATAAGCTTGAGTATATTGAGTTTTGTTTTAAAAAAACGTATGGCATTGATAAGTCCAATGATATACTGGAAAAACTAAAAAACTTCATCCATAAATTGATTAAACACTATATTATTTTGTATCCCATTACTAACGAAGCCAATGATTATAGTACCTTGAATCTCAACATGCACTCACAATCTAACATTGAAAAGGGGGATGAGGATGTTTGAAAAAATTTGTTTAGATTGAATATGAACAAAAAACAAGGTGAGTTGCAAAAAAGTGAGTTGGATAGGTATTCAGAGGATGATGTTGAAGATGACTCCCCTTCATTTGACATTCTTAAATGGCGAAAAGGAAAAACAAATAAGTATCATGTTCTTTCTCGCATAGCTAGAGATATTTTGACTATTATAATGTCTACTGTATCATCTGAGTCGGCGTTTAGTACAGGAATTCGAATCCTCGATTCATTTCGTAGTTCATTAAATGTCACTACTATTGAAGTTTTGATTTGTACCCAAAATTGGATCAAATCTCCTAAGAAAATTGATTTAACAATTGAGTTGGTTGAAGTACAAAAGATTGAATCAAGTACGAATATTTCATTTTAACTTTCAAATTGATTTTCCTTTATTTTTGTTTATTCTTTTAATCATTTGGTGTGCTAATGAGATTGTGTATTGTATTTACAAGGTTAGAGTTGTATTAATTAGTTTCAATTGATATTGGAGTGACTATTGTTGAACTTAACACAATGAGTACTACATCTTAAGATCCTTGTTATTGTTTTGCTTAATGTATATTTTATTTATTTATTTATTTATTATTTCTCCTTATTTATCTCCTCATTGTTATTATTTGATATTTGTTTTTGAAGATTCTCAATTGTTCCCTTCTATAATTTGAGGAACTTGTTAAGTGTTTGTACTTTAAGTTAACATTGCTTAGAATTGATGATTTTTTTTATATTTTATTGATTTAATGTTGAATTTATTTTATTGCTTGGATTTACTTTTGGAACATGTTGAATTTATTTATGTATTTGAAAGTTGTTAGATTTATTTTTTGTGTGAGCCATTGTTGGTTTTTTTTAAAGAATTGAATGATGTGAATGAAATTTTATAATTTTTTAGACATTCAAGTATTAAATGTATTTTCATTTGATATATTTTTCAGTAAAATAAAAAACAGATTACTAATTATGTATAACTCGCCAACCCAACCCAACAAAATGCGTTCTTGATCGGATCAGGTCGGGTTAAATAAAAAAAAATAGGAATTTAGAACTTAACTCAATCCAAAGATAATTGATTAGTTCGAGTATCAAATTTTGTCAAAATCGGCCCAACTCAACCCACATACACCTCTATATTTTTAGTCCCTATAAAACCTAACTATTTTATTTTTAATCCTTGTAAAAAATATATCAACTTTTAGTTCGTATACAAAATTGTTTTCACTTTTGTCCCTTATTTTATACCAACTACTATGTATTTTATGAATAATTTTTTGTAATTATATTTAGAACATTATAAAAATATTTACTTACAAAAATTTAAAATTTTTTAACAAGTAATAAATTAAATATAAATTATTAAGCACAAAAAACTTAAAAAAAATTATATTTCATTCATCGTTTATTAATTTTTTTTGAATTTTTGTATGAAATTTGTTAATTATATTCTAAATATTACAAAACCATTAAAAATTTAGAAGATGCGTACTATTTTTAAAGAATAATTTATATATAAATCTAAAATGAATATATATATATATATATATATATATAAATCTAAAATAATTTATTTTATTAGATACGAGCTACACACTAATTTGACGATGTATACTATTTTTAGAGAATAAAACAAAAATTTCTCAAAAGAAAATTAGCTTATTTTTTTATTCAGAAAAGAGCTGGTTAATAGCCTCGTAAATTTAAACAATTATTAAATTTCATAAATTTAAATATATTAACATTTATCTTTAAATATAAATATTAATATTAGATTGGACGTCATCTGTCATGCATAGATTCGATTATGAAATCACATTTGTGTTAGTTATAAATTATAATGTTAAGTGAGAGAAAAAAAAAGAACTATTTTAAATGATGAAAGTCAGTCAAGTTGAATCAACAAAAAGAGGAAAGTTGTCTGTCTACGTGTATGTCTATCTGCCATTACAGAACCACAAAATTCATGAATCAACAAAGTACTAAAAAGAAACCAAATATTGCACAGTCTTTCCTCTAATTTAAGAAACAGAGAAAATTTTGAGTAATAAGAATCTCCACATCTTGAACGGAAACAAAACCCCAACCAAAACAAATGGGTGCTTCACAATCCCAATCTCAATCACAATCACAATCTCAATCGTTCCGTGAAAAATCCATCTATGAATTCTCAGTTAAGGTACCTACTTTTTCTCAAACCCTCCACAAAAACCCCATTTTTATTATTCTAATTTTGAAGATCATCATGGAAATCAAATTACTTACAATTTTGTTTTTCATGTTTGGCACAGGATACAAAGGGAAGAGATGTGAGTCTCAGGTCCTACAAGGGAAAAGTTCTTCTTGTAGTTAACGTTGCTTCAAAATGGTTCACACCCACTTTCTCTATTTCATTTTTCTTCTTGTCTTTACCATAAAAATTCAACCTTTCATTTTGTTTCTACTTTAATTGTTTATGGGTTTTAGTTAATTCAATTATTGTAGTTAACGTTTCTTCAAAATGGTTCATACCCACTTTCTCTAACTCAAATTTCTTCATGTGTTTACCATAAAAATTCAATTTTTCTTTCTGTTTCTACTTTAATTGTTAATTGGGTTTAGTTAGTTAAATTATTGTAGTTAACGTCGCTTCAAAATTGTTCACTCCCGTTTCTCTAATTCAACTTTCTTCATGTTTTTCCAATAAAATTCAATATTTCTGTCTTTTTTACTTTGATTGTTTATGGGGTTTACTAATTAAATTATTGGGATGATAATTGCAGTGGATTTACAGATTCCAATTATACTCAGTTAACTGAGCTTTACGGTAGATACAAGGATAAAGGTATGATTTTTAAGGCTTGATGAGTTGTTGTTTGCATGTTGGTATTGAACTCTAAATTTGTGTTTTTTGCTGTGACTTAATCATTTTGAACTTACTCAACTAAAGGGGGTAAAGAAATTCTGAAAATGATTCAGTTGAGAATATTTTTGTTGGTTGATTTCAGGACTTGAGATATTGGCTTTTCCATGTAATCAATTTTTGAAGCAAGAGCCTGGGAATAGCCAGGAGGCTGAGCAATTTGCTTGTACAAGATATAAGGCTGAGTATCCGATTTTTGGAAAGGTAATGTGTTGATAGTTTGTGTAAAGCATCTCGGTCGTTTGCTGATAGTTTTATGTCCTTGGTGTTTTTGAGCTTATTATTCAATGACGGAAACGTCAAAATGAATGAAAAGAAAATAGTACAATGATTTTTTGGTTTGGTTGTTCTAATTATATTTTGTCATGGAATGCTAATTGGTCTAGTAATTTAAAGTTGGTCAGTTTTCCTTTTCGTTTTTTTTAAGTTGGAAGATTTCATGTTGCTTATGTCTAAATACTAAAGTCTCCTGTAAATTTGTTATGTCATCTACCGAAAATCATTTAGGTTCCTTCAAAATTGTTATTCAGGTATAATAGGACATATTGATTAAAATCATAATTAGGACTATTACATGCGAAAATTTCACCCCTATGAAGACAGGTTTTTTTTAATGACTTGATTAGGTATTAGGATAAACTTCTTTATTATAAAAATTGAAAAATGGACAAAGATATGGAGAATTAGAGATTACTGCTTTGTAAATTTGGAACCATGAATAAGGGACACTGATGCTGAGCTTTTCTCGTTTATTGCATCTTACTTGTATCTTAGAATGTTTGGCTATGTGTACTGCTAATTGTTATCAAGCTGCGGCATAAAAAGTTCCAAAGCAAGATTCGGTTCACTTTTGAAAGTGTACCTTTTTCTGTGTTTGTATTTTTTTTCTTCCTTCTTTTCCAAAATCAAATTCCCTGGTTAATCATCATATGACAACTAGGCAAGCACAAAAGGTGAAAAATGATAGCAAGACACTCATTTCAACACCTTCTATTATTGAGTGAAAACTGTTGTGATCCCTATTAATGAACCATGGTCCATTATCTATTACATGGATTTCTACAAAAAGAGTGAGTGTGTTGGAAAGAAAATTTCAAAGAGTGTGCTGCTGATGTTCTTCTAAAAAGATCTCGACAATGATCACATTTTCTTCCTTTGTTACACACAACTATTCTAAAAGCGATTTTGTCTCTTTGTAGTTCAGACCGTAGTTATTGTTTTCCTGTCAGTCATTGTTCTGTGAGTATTCCCCCCATTGAATTATAGTTGGCTTAGATGATTAGTCTCAGTAGTTTACTGTAAAATATAAGATCCATTGATGATATGATAGTTTTGAAATGCACTAAATGATGACACGAAAACTATTAACTCATTTAAGAATTAAGATCTGTTTTAGGTTCATGATTGCAGCTGTGAAATCGTCTAAAGATTAAGCTAGTGTCTCTAATGGTGAGGGATTTGGATATTTTTCAAAAGGTCATTGGACCAACCTCCATGTCACCATTGTACCATCAAAGAAAATGAGAACAGCTATACGAGCATCAATTTTTGTTAAACTTTGAACTATTTAATTTACTAGTGAGCTGGTTAGTTGTTGACAGATTGGCTGATGCACTTGTTAAGCAATAAATTCTGACATCTATGCTTCATGCCTTACTTTACCCACATGTTTATCCAACCTTACATTTTACTTCCTTGATTTTTTGCTTGCTACTTTCTAGGTGTTATATATCCTAATTACTGTCCAATTCTAATGGAAATTGAACTTGAAAAAACTAGTTCTCAAATATGAGTAAATACTGTCATTGTGAGTTACCTTGGCATACTTAAGATATGTTTTGAATTTTGAAATAAAATCTATATGAGCACCGAGAAAAAGTGCTTCTTTTTGTTTTATTTTTTTCTTTGCTCCAATGAATTCTAGAGAGCTATGGGTGCAATGTCCATTAGCTTCCAATCTATTGTTGTTGCCATGTTTCTTGTTAACCATATATATTGTTGGGTATGAGTCATAGTTAGTGACAACTAGTTCGGGGGTAATCTTGTAAACCGAACTGTAATATTTCAACACAAGTTGTAATTTGAAATTTTAAGATTGAATCATAATAGAAAGGTACTGCAACCACTTTTTATTTGCAGATACATGTGAATGGAGCCGACACTGCACCTCTGTACAAATTCCTAAAAGAAAAGAAAACTGGATTTCTAGGGTCTAGAGTAAAGTGGAACTTCACCAAGTTTTTGGTTGACAGGGAAGGGAATGTGCTCCAGCGTTACAGTCCAACCACCCCACCACTTGCCATTGAAGTACTCTCTCTCTCTCTCTCTCTATATATATATATATATATATATATATATATATATTAGCCTTAAATGTTATAGGGTCCACTAAAGATTTCAAAATATGAATGGAGTGAGTACAATCTCACATGGTTCTCTATGTGTATGCAATTATTTCTCATGTGGTATCTGGATGTGTGTGTGATTGCGTTGGCATGCAACTTCCTCTGTCGCTATTTATAAGCACCTTAAACACTTTTCACATATATTATGAAAAATAGGTAGTGTATTTAATGTGTCCATTATATATGTGATTAATTAAGAGTATATTTGGAAAAAATGATGAACCCTTTTAGTAATTTGAAATGAGACTTATAGATGTAGTAGAAACTAGCTTAGTATGCAAATGTGAAACATGCATGCTGCATATGTTGTGTTTCTAAAATGAAATTATTGTCTGATAAGTTGTTTCATTGTTGCTTTTTTACAGAATGACATCAAGAAGGCATTGGAAAATAATTAAAAATAAAATGAATGTATATTTGGTAGATGATGTTACTTCTAGTGATTAATTACTTATTGGATATGTTATTATGTTTAGGTATTAGGATTTTGTTTGTCTCAACTGTTGTATTAAAAATCCTCTTTTGTCCTTGTGATATAATTCGTTACTTAAAACTTGATTACTCTGTTTTGAGCTGTTATTTGTTTATAGAAGAGTTGTATTATTTGAACACACAAATCAGACATATCATAAGTTATATACCACCATACCGTGTCTGATGTCAATATTTGATGTCGACAAAAACGAGAGTTTATAAAAAAATAGACATAAGAGTTAATACTAGTATGAATCCCTCACATGAAAATTAAAATGTATCCTTTTAGAATGAATCTCGAGCGTGATAGCAATAATGACACCGAAATTACTCAATATCACCGATCATGTGATTCTTTTTATATGTGAATGCTACTATTTTAGTAAAAAATAACAATAATGCTAACTATTTTGCTTTTTATTTTTTATTTTTTACATATAGTATCAAAAGTAAATAGTTGAGTTAATATGTGTATTTTGTATGTTGATGCTCTAAAATATCTCTTGTATATGAATATGTACGACTCTCGCTTCTAACCTTTCAAAAAGAATAGTAGTATTTTTTTTATGAAAAAATAATCAATAGTATTAATAAGAGATATATTTAAAAATAAAGGAAATATTAATATGTATTGTTAGGGCACTTGTTAAAAAGTAAAATTTTTGGATTAGAAATTGTAGATTTTATTTCTTAAAAAATTAAAATTATATTTTCAAAATATAATTATTATTTCTGAAATTATTAATAAATGACTATTAACTTGATATAGTTTACTTTTACTATTATTTGATTACTTTTCTATGCAGTATAATATGTAATTAAGTTTATATTTATCATAAAAAGATATTAAATGATCATAAAAAAAAAAGTAATTGGGTTTATATTTTCTAATTAGTGATTGTGGATTTTCTAAGTGGAATCAATTTTCAATTTCATTTTAAGGTGTGACACTTAATAAAAATGAAGTAATTATCTCCATCATATATCACTGAAAAATGTCATCAAGAAGATAACGAGAGTTAATATAACTAAATATCTGTGTGGAGAAAATTATATTAGTTTTACTTTTTTATACAAACTTTATTATTTATTTTTCATTTTTTCTTTTTGATGATCTTGTAACTTTGAATATTTTTAAAATTCAAAGGATTTTACTTTATAAAAATATTTTATATTTTCATTTCCTATAGTTTTATGTTTATTTTGAATTACTAATAGGAGATGAAAGACTCATATAATAGATAATTGTGATTGAGAAGATGAAAAATAAGCTAAAAAGAGTATAATTTTAGAAACAACGTTTTAATTACCTTTTAAAAAAGACTAGATCTATTTTTAAAAATCGTAAAGAAAAGTGATGAAACATATGTATAAAAGATCTATATTATCTTATATTTATTAGTTGAAATGAAAATATATTAAAAAAAAAAGAGAGAGGTAAACATGTCCATACAAATTCATGAAATCATTTAAAAAAATCTGTTAAAAATCCAAATTACAAAATCTTAACTATGAAAATTTTAAAAAATCGTTAAAATTTTATATATAATTTAATATTTACAAAATTTCTTAGATAACCAACATTCACTTTGTGAAGTTTGAAGATATTCTTGAGTCACAAAGAAGTTTGTTGACATAATTTGGGCAAGCTGGATTGAAAATGACAAGTACTTTTTTTGGCTGTAAATTGCGAGCGAGTCGACAAAAGACACGTGATTGTGGACTCTTTTGTTTCCATTAATTCATGCGTTTGAGCATATATAGTGATAAAATATTTCATTATTATTATATATATTCTTGCCTCGTGTGGAAATGTATATACTATGTCTTATTTTTATTCAACAACAAAAGGAAGATAGATACATGCACTTGTATTGCAGCATTATCATTGGTCTATGAGACCCCAAGATTCTCTATATGTCTCTCCACACTTTCATGGTATCTAAAAGTTCTGAAGATCTTTTCTTTTGTTCAGTTGTGTGGTACACCAAATTTCTAGTACAAGTATCTCACTTTGGTAGATGTGAAAATAAGTTAAATCAGGATAGATTTTTTAAAACTTGATGCTGATTTGTTTTACTACTTTAAAAATGTTCAGTTTAATCATACATGTTATACTCAATTGTCAAGGTTGGGATATGCTTTTTAAAATTTGAAAATATAGTTAAAAATCTATTTTGCTATTTTTATGAAAGTACTCTACATCACTCCGGTAGAGAATGATGTGAGTTTTTTTTAACAAATTAATATGTTAATGAAGTTTAAAATTTGATTTTAATTAATATTTAATATTTTTTTTTGACAAAATTTTAATATACAATATGGATTTTCAGAGAATTTAATATTATATGATATTTTGTTTCAATTTTACATTTATAGTAATACCTTTTAAATATGTCAACATAGATAAGTCAATATGCATGTTTGAATTATAGAAAATATTAATAAATCTAAGAAAACACAAAATACAAAATATAATATAATAATAATAAGAGTAATATAAGTTTATTTATTTAATTAAGCAGGTCGACCCGAAAAGGCTTAAAAGTCTTTTTTAATGGCCTATAATTCAATATTTTCAAGAAAACAAACTTTAAATTTTTTTTATCTGATCTATATAAAAAAAGTCTTATATGACTTGAATTTATAGTAGATTAGATTATAGACTTCAGTTGCTGATTTGTCATATTCTCGTTCCTACTTATAATCACTCCTATTTATAAGTAATTTTAAAATTGATCATTATATAAAATGGAAAATTAGTGAGTTCTTTTTTAATGTTAATGGAAAATTAATTTTTGATAACATTGCATAATACCCCTTTAACTCTTAAGATCTCCTTTTTTATATTTTATTTATTAACCATAATGATTTTTTCTTGTTTTATGATAATTATTGTTTCTTAATGCATTACTACTTTTAATTAAAATGATGGAGAATGATCATACAGAAAGTAAGTTATTTCATTTGTTAAACAATGATTACAATTAAGACAATGCATAAAGTAAGCTTACCCAAAAATAATGTCACTTAGATAACCGTCTTAATTAGATCTAGAAAAATATATAAAGTTGTACGTACATAAGTTGAATATAACTAAACTATGATGTATCTTTTACTATCTAACTAGAATACATGATTAAATATATTATCTCACACTCTTTATAAAAGGTGAGGAGAATGTATACTAATTTATACTAAGCTACCTGATATTAATAAAACACTTTTAATGATTGAAATGTAATGTGATAACATGAGTGGTATTCAAACCACTCACAAATCATTCTTTCATAAACACACTAAATTAACATAATGAAATTGACTATATGCATTTGTGAGAGTTTCCAAAATATATTGTTGAAAAGTTGCCAAATGGTATAATAAATATAAGAGAATAATCTCTCAAGGTTTTGAAAAGAGATAGTTAGTTTTTCTATTTGCATATAATAATCTTAGATTGAAAGGCCAAATCAAATATAAAATTTAATGCAATGCACATTTTAAAATTTATTTATTAGATCTTCGTTAGCATCATTTTCATCTTTCTCTTATTTAAGATGTTACAACATTATAATATAAATTTCATCAGCATTCACTTTGAACATGACATCATAACTTTTTCTAACTTTTTTTTAATGTATTTAAAGAGTCGTGTTAATATGTATTTATTTATTTGGTTTCCTAAATGTAGTTTTCTCCTTCTATATATACTTTATTTTTTAAGTGGAATGTTTCTACTAGCCTCCATCGTTATATATAGTTTGCTCTTGAAAAATTATTCTCCAAGTTTGAGATGTAGAAAATATCTAGGGAAACACAAATAAGAAGTCCTAATTAATTAAAATCACTCATTTCCATAAAAACAAAAAGACTAAATAGTTTATTTTGGAAAATACAGTTTGTTCAGTACTTTTGCTGAAGTTAGAAACCTTACTTTGATTTTTTTGACAGATTGAAAACCTTGCTTTGGTGGTTTTAGTAGGAAATGAGTAAAATAGAATATTCTGAATAATTTTATTAATTGATGGGACACAAGATTATTGTAACACTTCAGCCATTACCGTTATCGGTAGTATTACTCATGATTTTTTCATCATACTTTTCCTCTTCGTAAGAAATAATGATAAATACCGTCTCATTTCATTCTCACTATCAACTGAGTTAGTAGTCCAATTGATAGTGGGAACTACCGATTGAGCCATTAGGCGGTACTAGCTATTTCCTACGAGGAGAGGAAAGAAGGGTAAGAATGTCGCGAGTAGCATTGCCGATAACTGTAATGATTGGGGTATTACAAAAAATTGTAACGTCTCGAATTTTTTGATCTAAAACGTTACTTAAATATATTTATTGTTTTGAAAATTTTACGACAATTAAAAAAACAACACTAATATCTAACATCTATTCCTTTAAATAACTAGTAACAATCACATTTATTTAATATTATTAAGGAAATGTCTATTAAAAGCTAAAACAAAGAAAAATTAATTATTCAAAGCTAAAACAATTATCACAAAATTCTATTATTACCAAATTGTTTTGAAAAATCAATTTTTACTCCACATTCGCCGCACGTTAATACTAATCAACTACTCTTGAATTTCCTAGAACTTATTAATACCTAAAATATTATTGTAATGGTTAATTTTTTTCATCATCCACATCAAACTAAAGCTAAACATATAGAAGAATAACACAAAACATATAAAAATAAAAATTTCTAATTTAACAGAAAAAATGCACAAAGTAGACAATGTAGTAATGAAAGGAGAGAGTATAAATGACAAAAGAGAAAATGTTGTCCAACTAACTACTTGTCTAATACATCGATTTTGTTTATTTTTTTCAAATTCTAAAAAGTCTACGGGGAAATTCACATAAAGATATAATTAATTAAGTGTGCATATAATATATATTATTATATTTTATCTTTATCAAAAAAAGTTAATATATTTAATCCAATTAAATTAAATATATTAAATTTTTTATTTTACAAATTTTTATTTATATTTGAGATAAAAGTAGTGTATAACTTCATATATTAATTAGCTGAGTATAAAATCCAATTAAAACCAAATTGTTTATGACTTTGTAGAATGTTCTCAAATAGACAATGAAATTATGAATATTTTTAAAAAGACATAGATTGTCTCCTATCATATTTATTATGAATATTTTTAAAAAGACATAGATTGTCTCCTGTCATATATATTATAGACTAAATTAATAATAAGTTGTTAAATATAACGACTAAATTAATAATAAATTAATAAAATAGTAATTAATGATAAATGGTTAAAATATAAGGACCAATATATCTGTTGAATAGAATCATAAATCTTTTTTAAAATATTCATAATATCAAATATTTATTTAAAGTACTCTACCAAATTATTGACTAATTTGGTAATTAATCTTAAACGGTGAATCATGGGGGACAAGAAGAGAGGGTTACTCGGAAGAAGTGGATGAGATGTCCTTCTAAAGGGAACAAGCTCATTTTTGCAATCATGGGCCACAGCATATAATCCACCACAAATTTGATTCCTTCATTTCACTTATATCTTCTTCTTATTAAGTATTCCCCAACACACATATAAATAGTAGAGTACTACCATTCACACACACACACACAAATATTAATTTTAGAGTGTGGAATAATATCTTACCAATTTCTTTTTGAAAGATCTTGCAAATATGGGAAGTAGTAGTAGTACTATATTCTCATTTTCATTGTCATCATTAAGAGGATCTTCTTCTTCTTCTTCTTCTAAGCTTAGGCCATGGAGAAAATGTTCCAAGTGCATTCGGCAACATAGGACTAGGCTTTACATTATTTGGAAATGCACTCTCTTACTCTTGTGCTGGCACGACTAATTAGTCGTGTATGTTTGGTATCATAGTGAATTTGTCAAAATTATAGTGTATCGACTAATTAATCGTGTATGTTTGGTATCACAGTGAATTTGTCAAAATTATAGTGTATCAATGTGATTTTGCAATAATACAAATTTTTAGTGCTATTATAGTCATGTGTTGATTAACTATACTGAATTAATTAAAAGCAATAATATTATTACGTATATAGCTAATAAATGGTTTATATTCTATGTTAGTGATTTAGTTCGTGAAGAAATTAAATTAGATTAGATGAAACAGGGCACCCTTTTATTTTGAATGTGTAAATTACAAACTATAATAAATAGTACTAATGTCAAACATTATTGTGTGCTCAGTCTCAAGCTTTGTTTTGATAATTCATTGTTGATTATTTGATTGACTTGTGATACATGCACCCGCTTTCTTTGAAATGTTCAATCTTTGCTTTTAGTTTTATGCTAATAATTAAACAAATTTAAGTCATATTGTAAGTTGTAGAGTATATATGAAATAATGATTCATTATTGTTCCTGCATGGAAACTTTTTTACCTTGTGGGTTAGGCATAACTGAATAAATCAAAAGGTTACCTAAAACTTTGGGATGTGTCCTATTTTTATATTCAACAGATTCTTTTTTAGTACAAATATTCAAGAGATTGGAACTCAAGGTTTGACTTAATGTGAATATAGTTTTTATTTTATTAAAGAATTAGAGTTAATATAAATAAAAGTAAGATGATTTTTTGTTTAATCTATCTAATCCACTTAAAAGAAGTTGATGTGTTTAACTTACAAATTTGATTAAACATATCAATTTTTTTAATTTTATTTTTATTTTTATTTAAGACCACTAATATGTTTGAAATGGAAATTCTCCATCCAAGAAAAATATTTTTTGATTATCAATAAATTTTTAATTAAATGTAAAATTTTAACTAATCAAATTAGAAGTTGACAATAAAGGTATTTAGCCTTAGTTTGAGAATTTTCTAGAACAACCCTTTGCAAGGGCATGCATGATTTTTTGGTCTAAACAAAAAAAGAGAACATGTTTGGTCACAATCCTAGTATTGGAGTAACCAAACCAAATCCACAGCCAGGATGTGGACACGTTGCTTACTTCTCCTCCAACTATCTTTCCCATAAATCTGTCTTTTTTCATTTCATTTCTCTATTTTAAACTTTAGTGATGTTAAATAATGAGAATCACTATTCCAATATGTTATCAAGCACAACAATAGTAGCATGATTGCTTTTAGTCATTATTCTTCGACCAATAAATTATTTTCAAATATTTTTCTTTATTATAGTACAAAAATAATAAAAGAAAGAAAAAGAAAACATGGATTATTTTTATTAGAAGACTCTTATTGAAAGCTAATTTATATATTTTTTTTAGATATTTATTTTATCTTAAAAACGAATTGAATGCAAAAGAATCTGTTTTAAGGTTTTTTAATGGAAACTCAAATTTATGCAAAGTTGAGTTACTGATGATGTAACTAGCTTTTAGAAATATATTGATCCATACTTTATTATATTATAATGTAGACAATTTTTATCAAAGAAAATTAAGTTTAAGAGAAGAAACTAATCTTTCACAACGTAATAAACTAATGATCAAATATCTCAACTAAGAGAAATTATCATATTTGTTGTTTGAGAATAATTCAAACAAAAATTACATATTGAAAAGGATTGTCGAAAAAAAGGTATTGGGAAGGAACCTATAAAAAAGCAAAAAAGAAAAACAATATAAACAAGTTTTGAGTAACATTATAATCTGTCAATCAGTTAAACAAAAGTTACAATGATTCGTGATAACAAAATATGTTTGAATATATTTATAAAAATATTTCTTCTCTTACTTTGCAAAATATAATTAATACGAAATTGACTCATACTTTGCAAAGTGGACATAAATTTTATCCCTCGTTGTGGTCGAGAGGATCTTGTTGATAAATAATACTATAAATAGTGTTATCAAGGATTTTTGAGCATATTATAATCTTATGGAGCATTGGAAAATCCAACTCCATGGCCGGTCTAAGAGGATTTGCCAACAAAACAACTGTTTTTTACTTCAAATTTTTGTAGATCTTAAATTTATTTTTAATTAAACAAATAGTATTAATTTTATTAATATTTTTAAGGCCGCTATTTTCAAATTAATATAGTTATTAATATAGTTTTATTACTATTTTTGTAGTACTAATATCACTGATATCATTGTAGTACTAATATCATAACTTCTTTGTTATTTATTATTACAGTTTTAAAACTAATCAATCATATGAATGTATTTAATATCTAATTGTATATTGTTTAATATTGTAAAAGTTAATTAAGTTTAAAAAAAATTAATTTTATTGTTGTTAATTGTAAAAGACCTCACTTTTAAACTTAGCTTTAAACCTCCACAAGCCATGCTCAACCCACCTAAACTTTTTCTTTACAAAAAAAATATATAGAATTTCTTTTACTCAATATATATAGAACTATCAAACACACTAAATCTAAATCTGTGCTACAGATACATTAAAGGAATCCATTTTCTTGTTGATGAAATTAATTCAATGAAAATGTGGTTGCTGTAGTGATGGTTGCTGAGGTGGGGAGATAGTTGCAGTTGCAATAAATAGGGGAGATTGGTATGGCGGAACCAGTGGCTTTGGTGGTGTATGGAGTGGTACTTCAAAAATAAAAAAGTCATGGGTTGAAACGCATTAGATATAAATCATGATTTGTTCAAACAAAATTGCTTAGGAAATAAAAATAAGAATCTATTCTAGGAAACCCTAGACCTACATTTTATAAAAAAAGTCTAAGAAAAGTGTGGCCAATATAAATCTCCATGATGTATTATGCGACCTAACATCAAAACAAACCAATAGCTATACAATATAGTAGAAAGAGTG